>NW_020861957.1:0-18999 GCF_003713205.1 Coffea eugenioides
GTATATTGTCGATACATGCCGTCAGTTGTGTATCTGTGTATATGAATATGATGTGTGCACGGACCTTGGCCCACCAATGACCCAGTTCAAGTACCATTGGGCCCAGTCACATGTGCACGGGCTAAGCAATTCAAGGAACGTTCAAGACCAACATGGAGTTCACTAAGATATTGAGGGCTTGGAGAGAGACAATCGAGTCGTTTACACCATGATCCAAGTCCACGAAGAGTCAAGCGGGCCACCAAGCGAATAAGGCCTTAGGCCCCATCAATTAGTTAGCAATTAGTTAATGATTAAGTAAGAGCATGGGCCGGCCCATCTTGTTCCAAAAACATGGGCCGACTTTTTCCTTTTCCTAGCCTTTAGGGTTTCAGTCACTTTAGCCTATAAATAGGCTTGCTTTGTAAGGTTTTAGGTAGACGTTTTATCAATAAAGTTTTGCATATTTTCGATTCTTCTTGAGAGAGAGATTCGACCCCTTTACTTGCTTTGGCAAGGGTTTTGAGCAGTCTTGCGTTCTGTCCTAGATTGTTCTACCGACCTATTCCCCTGGAGTATTCACCTTCATCGGAGTGTCGTCTACCGTCTTGAATCATATCGTGTCGTCCGTTTGGTTCTAGACCCCGCAATTCCAAGCGTTGGACATCCTCGCTAGATCCTTGGGCAAACGTGCTACGTGTCTCGAAACGTGTTGATCGAGGAACGTATCAGTTGGCTTCAGAGCTTTGGTAGAGGTATCTTTCGTTATATCCATATTTTTCATAATTGTGTCGTAGAATTCTTAGTACTTTCCGCTGCCTTGTTGTTTGTGTTATCCAACTTGTTTACTTGGTTTTCAAATCTGGATTTTGGCAAAACTTGTTGGAATTTTGTGAATCTTGAAGAGAACTTACAATAATCTTGAGTTTCTTGAATTCTTGACCACAATCTTGAAATTTCTGAAGTTCCTGACAACTTCCTTGAAAGTTCTTGAAAGATCTTGGAGTTTTTGGTAGTTATTATTTGTGGACTTCCTTGTTTTGTGTCGTGGTTGATAGTTGTAGTCAAGAAAAAAAAAACAGAAAACAAAAACGAAAAGAAAAAGAAAGAAAAGAGGAATCGGTTGGCAAGAAAAAAAAAAGGAAAGGAAAGAAAGTGGCAATCGAATTGTTTTGAATAGGGAACCAAATCTGATTTGTGTAATCTTTCTTGGAGTAGAATTTGGAAGTTACCAAAAGTTGTTTCAAGAAGATTACCAAAGGTTACCAAAAGTTGTTTCAAGAAGATTACCAAAAGTTGTTTCAAGAAGGTTACCAAAAGTTGTTCAAGAGGAAAAAGATTTTCAAAAGGTTTCCAAAAAACTAACTTGTTTCCAAAATCAATTAGGAAACTAAGTAAAGCACTTGGATAACTCTTTGTACTCACTTGGACACTCTCTCTCCTACCTTTTTAGGAAACTTTCCCAAACTCTCTTATCCATTTTTTTTTTTTGGAAACTTTCCTAAAGTCTCTCATCTATTTTTAGGAAACTTTCCTAAATTCTCTCATCCATTTTTTGGAAATTTTCCTAAATTCTCTCATCCATTTTTTGGAAACTTTCCTAAATTCTCTCATCCATTTTTTTGGAAATTTTCCTAAAACTCTCTCATCCATTTGTTGGAAACTTTCCTAAATTCTCTCATCCATTTTTTTAGGAAACTCTCCTCAAATTCTCTCATCCATTTTTAGGACCTTTCCTATATTCTCTCATCCACTTTAGGAAAATCTCCTAGATTTTAGGAAACTTTCCTACATTTTCTCCTACATTTGCTCCTATATTTTCTCCTAGATTTTAGGAAACTTTCCTACATTTTCTCCTACATTCTTGTGGTTACACTTGTGGAAAGGTTGGTAACGGTTGTTGGACTTGAGCAGCATTTCTCAACTACCTAATCCAACAGGTAAAGGTATTTGGTAAGTCCATTAGAACGCTTCGAGAGATACACGAGGGATGAGCACATACACGTGAGCTTGTGTGACGTGAGGAATCTCCTTTTCTTTGCTTACCATTTTGGCAGGTCACGCACTCATGCCTAGAGAAGTTGCGTCTTACCGATACAACCAAGAATTCTTGGAGAATGAGCCTCTCAAGAGGAGGGGTCTCAAGATGCCTACTCACAAGTACTCTAGTTCCATGCAATCCAGTTCACAACATGGGTATCATTCACTCCGGGAGGAGATGCAACGCCACCGTGCTTTGTGTGTATATGAAAGGTATAAACAAGATTGTGATGAGTATGAGAAGGACCAAAGAAGTCTGCGTAGAGCATCTAAATCGAGGTCAACTTCAAGCAAACGAGGTGCATCTAAGAAGTGTCTTGACAATCAAGACGAGGAGTTTGAGAATTCTCGAATTGAGTCAAAGCTTCGTGAATCAAAGGATAAATTCCGAAGTCGGACTAATGCATTGATTGATGACATGATGGAAAGACTTAGCCAAGTATGGGATTCCCACTTGGAGCAACTTAATCATGTGTCGACCGGTGGTAACAAAGGAAATATTCATCCTAGTCCCTCGTCGATTGAAGAGCCCTCTATGAATGAGATGCAACTAAGCCATGAACATAATCCGAACTCAAGTGCAATGAATGGACAATGGTCCGAGACAAATGGAGTGGGAAAAGGCAAGAATAGTTTGGCCTTATTGATGAGTAAAGAGGAGGAGTTGGCCATGTTCGCAAAAGTTGAAAGTCTGGACGTGTTATTTGCTAACAAGCTAACATGTGTTTTGTTTAGTACCTCTTCTTTTGTGCAGATTAAACAAAGTCAAGTAGAGTTGGTCATGGCATGTTCCATTCCCATGTCACTTGGACACTTTGCGAGTTTCCATGGAGTTTGTCTTCTAGGAGCTAAATCTCTTTGGTCTCAATTCATGGAACCATGTCAACTCAAACCTGTCCACACCATTGGAGGATTGATTCGAGCTCGTCTTAAAAGGGAAATTTCAGATTCTACTGCTTGTTCTCTACCTATGGTTTATTCCTCACCTTTGCCTTATTTTGAGCATGATACTAGCACTAACTCTTGTCGCTCTCATGTAGGTGTTAAAGAGAAGTGTAAAGGACTAGCACTGGCATCTCAAGTTGAATCAATTGGTAGAAGGAATATTGAAGTGTCAAAGGGAGTTTTCTCATTTCCATCTTGCTCTACACCTTCTTACCATCTAGTTAATAATGTACCATTAGTTCTTTACCCGATTTCCGAATTGCTTCAAGTTGAAGGTTATTTTGTTTTTGTAGGTTGTAATACTGTCCAAAATTTTCCAACTATGGTTAAGGACTTGCAACCCGATTTCGTGCTTATTCCTGCTGAAAGTGGAGCATGTTCGTGCTTCTTCACATGTCCAAAAGCTGGTCACCACGAGCTTACTTCACCAACTCCAACTTGCACAAATTCATATGATTCGTATGGAGTGCGTCTCACTTCATTGCTGCCACTTTTGTCGGGTGATACCCACAAATGTGTCAATAAAGATCCGAACGTTGGTCTTACATCACTGGTTCGTACTTCTAGGGAAGTGCAACCCGATTGGTTCAATGTTTCACCTCCAAATAGGCAAGTTGTGCCAAATCAGCAACAACCAGGGACGAGTCATACCACCTTGACAAACCCGATTTGGAATTTCTCTTGCTCCCATGAGCATCATTCTGAAGATCCTTATCTTGTGCATGAGAATGGTGACACTATAACAATGCATGGCCGAAGGATGATTAGAGCGCTTTGGATTGCTACCTGGAAGTTTCGCGAGCCTTACACAAGCTCTTTCCTATCTTGGCGCATGTCCTTGTTTGAGAGCCTAATGAAGCTGACCAAACGACATTTAACTTGGCTCGTGACCTTTAATTTGTTCCCAACGTGGCTGACTTCCAAACGCACTATCGATTTGAGTTGTCATACTACTAACTCTTGTTAGTATCTTCCATCCCCATCTAGATTTGAGGACAAATCCTTCTTAAGAGGAGGGGACTGATGTGTGCACGGACCTTGGCCCACCAATGACCCAGTTCAAGTACCATTGGGCCCAGTCACATGTGCACGGGCTAAGCAATTCAAGGAACGTTCAAGACCAACATGGAGTTCACTAAGATATTGAGGGCTTGGAGAGAGACAATCGAGTCGTTTACACCATGATCCAAGTCCACGAAGAGTCAAGCGGGCCACCAAGCGAATAAGGCCTTAGGCCCCATCAATTAGTTAGCAATTAGTTAATGATTAAGTAAGAGCATGGGCCGGCCCATCTTGTTCCAAAAACATGGGCCGACTTTTTCCTTTTCCTAGCCTTTAGGGTTTCAGTCACTTTAGCCTATAAATAGGCTTGCTTTGTAAGGTTTTAGGTAGACGTTTTATCAATAAAGTTTTGCATATTTTCGATTCTTCTTGAGAGAGAGATTCGACCCCTTTACTTGCTTTGGCAAGGGTTTTGAGCAGTCTTGCGTTCTGTCCTAGATTGTTCTACCGACCTATTCCCCTGGAGTATTCACCTTCATCGGAGTGTCGTCCACCGTCTTGAATCATATCGTGTCTTCCGTTTGGTTCTAGACCCCGCAATTCCAAGCGTTGGACATCCTCGTTAGATCCTTGGGCAAACGTGCTACGTGTCTCGAAACGTGTTGATCGAGGAACGTATCAGAATATCTGCCTGACTTGAGACGTATCTGTATATTTGATTATTTATTTCCTTGATATGTTTATGTGGTGTGTTATGTGTGTATATGTTTATTTGGGTATTTGGCGCCCTAAATTTTAGTTACTTTAGTCACCTTATTGCGTTTATTCATTAAATTATTTTTTTTAAAAAAAAAAGAGTAAAGAGAGGGGAAAATATATATGGAGGGAAGACGTAGTCAAGGACGAGGTCGTGGCCGTGGGACTAAGCGAGCCCAGGAGCCAAGAGAAGAAAGGGATAACAGAGTTGAACAAGAGCAAGGACCAAGGGTAGAAATCGGAGACCAAATGGCGACGGCGATGCAACAGATGACGAATACTTTGGCACGACTGGTGGATCAACAAGGCCAAATGGCCGTGAATCAACCGCAGAACCCTGAAATCGGAGAAGACAAGGCTCTTGAAAGGTTCCAGAAGTTTGCTCCTCCAAAATTCCTTGGAGGGCCCGATCCGGACGTAGCCGAACAATGGGTAGAAACCATGGTTAACATCTTCACAGCTCTAAACTACACTGAGAAAAGGCAAGTGAACTTTGCAGTGTTCCAATTTGAGGGACCGGCCCGAGTATGGTGGAACGTGATTAGAGCAAAGTGGGAAAGAGAACAGACCGTATTGACATGGGCGAATTTCATAAGGAAATTTAACGAGAAGTACCTCTCTCCTTTAATCTAAGAGAGGAGAGAGGAGGAGTTTATTGGGTTACGCCAGGGAACGCTAAGTGTGGCCGAATATGAAACGAAATATACAAGACTATCCAAGTTTGCTTCTGAATTGGTGGCCACAGAGCGGCGAAGAGTAAGATGGTTTATACAGAGATTGAATTTGGAAATCCAAGAAGCATTAGCGGCGGTACAAGTGAGAACACGTTTACGGAGGCCCTTGAGAAAGCTCAAAGAATCGAGACTGCAAAGGCACAGATAAAAGCCTCCCAGACCCGGAAAAGGGGTACATCGGGCAGTGTAGTGGAGGAATTAAGTGAAACAATAACACCTCCTAAAGTGCAGAAAGTGAACCCGTTACTCCGCCCACCATGGACATTAGGGGCGGTAGATGAAAGGTCTACTAAAGAAAGCCAAATCGGACCTGGGAAAAGTTTTCAAGAAAGCCAAAAGATGGCTTCTCACGTGGTTTGTGGATACTGTGGAAAGGCAAATCATGCCGAAAGCAATTGTTGGAGAAAAGGACGGAAATGTTTAATCTGCGGAAGTGGCGATCATCAAGTCAGAAACTGTCCAAGGAGACAGTCACGTGAAAGCAATACTCCGCAACTGGATGGAGCTAAATCACAAGTGAATGAAAGAGGGAAACGAACTAGTGTACCAGAAAAGGTTTATGCTTTAGACAATCGACAAGTTCCGGATTCGTCTGAGGCAACTGAAGTTAAAATTTCGAGGACGAAATTTTCTTAAGGGGGAGAGAGTGTGAGGACTTGCAAATTCCTTACATATTTCTTGAAAATTTCCTTTTATTTGAAAATTATTATTCTATACCATATTGCTACTTAATCACCCTAGAAAAAGTGCCAATGATCATAGGAAATTAGGGTTTTCCTTTCCGATTTCAATTCGAAGTGAAATAGGGTTTTTCGTGTATCCGTCGTGAAATTATCCGGTACGGAGCGAGGATCAAATTTGGTTATTAAGAGTGACTTTTGGGTGAGAAATAATATGTGATTAGAAGAAATGATAAAAATTTAGTGAATAGGAAGTAAAAAACCCTAGTACGTGTGATTTAAGGAAAAACGGTGCGAACCGACGTGAATCGTGCACTATCGATTGAACGCACCACTTGACCACTACTTTCTTACCATACAAGCTCATTAATATTTGAGCAAAATATCTCCTTAATTTCCAGCTAGCCTTGACCGAATTTTGGGGCTGAAATTGCAAGAAAGAAAAAGAAAATTTTGCTTGGTAATTGGTAGTGACAAGTGTCACACAATTAAGGGTCTTGACCAAGACCAATTGTCCAACCTTCTTATCACCTTGGAGCTGCATTTCTTCTTCATTTTTCCTGCTGCTTGGCCGAGAGGGAGAGAGGAAAAAACACCAAGGGAAAATTGCTCCATTTCTTCTTGAATCTAGCCACCAAGTGAGAAAGAAAGAAAACTAAACCGATTAAAGCTATCCTTGAGTGTTTAGTTAGTGAGGTGTTGGTGAAATTTTGAAGGGGAAGCTAGGGTTGCTCTTGGTAAGCACTTAAGCAAGGTAAAGATGATGATTTCCCCATTTCTTACTCTTGATCTTGTTTAAATTAGCTTAGCATCTCAAATTTGTGGTGAATGATGGTTGTTATCATGTTTTGGGTGTTTTTCCTTTTAGTTACATGAATTAGGGTTTGATGGATTGCTGCCTATTCTTGATGTATGGTTAATATATGTTGGATCCAAGATTATATAGGGCGTTTTGGTAGCAAGTGAAGTAAGAAATGAAGAAAGTTACCATTGAAACCAAAAATTCCAGATTTCTGGAAAAAATTTCACCCTGTTCTGCCCCGTTCCAGTTCGTATGGTTAGAGGCCGAATTAGGCTTAGCATAAAACATGAAAGTTGTAGATAATGATATTTTATAGTGCCTACAAAATTTCAGCTCAATCGGAGCAACGTAGCTTGTGAAAAGACCAAAATACCCTCGCTGCCCTAGGATATTTCCAGTGATCCATTTTGGACAGTTCATCCAATTGACTGTGTTTATTCACTATGATCCGTGCTGATTTAGCTATTTGCCAAAACATGAAAGTTTTAGTACTCTGTCTTAACTTTTAAACACCTCAAAGAACGCCTTAAACGGACTTTGGTAGCCTGAGATATGGCCATTTAAATGTAGTATGGTTAATTAGCCGATTAGTTGGAACCTGGTTCGGTGAATTGGGAATTTGATTAGGTTACACTGGAAATTTGACCAAGTGATCTTCATGAAAGTTGTAGGACATCGTCTTAGCTTCGAACTGGTTTAAGTTTCACACCAATCCGATAAGCGTAGCCTCAGATGTTTTCATTCCGCCAAAACCCGTCAAATCTGTCTTTTGTAAACTTCATTTCTGCATTTGTTATTAGTTGATTTATGTCCTTATATTGTCTTGAGCCTATGGAACGGCTATTGAAATGCATTTGTGTTGTGTATAAACTTGGGCTTGAATGAGAAAAATAATGAAGCCAAAATGGCTGGAAAATTAGGTAAACACAAAGGGCATGCTGCCCAAATTTTCGCTCGAGGGCTAAGTTTCTATTTGAACTTGTATACTTTTGTTTGGCCAATACCATGACCGGCTTTCCATTTTAAAACAGGATACCTCTTTAGTTTAATACTTCAAATGCTACTTACTCCTTCCCAAAAATATAGAGGTATGATTTAGGGTTTTCTCGGCCACAAGTGAACCACTTTTAAGTGAGGTTTTAAGTGTGAACGTAAGGTCGTATTGTCCTCCTTTTCACATGATTTTATCGTGACGTTTAGTCTCTATACTAGCTGCTTGGGTATGAGTTGATTTTGAACTATCTAAACGATTCCGAAAACAATATTTTTAGCCTATCTCGTTGGAGTCCGAGTTGTCTTTGGTCCAAGTGTTTTCCGCCGGACATTTTATAACCCGCTTGAGTTAGTTTTCCCCTTTTCACTATAAAGGCGTCTTTATACGTTTTCCTTATCATTTGCCGGTTTTTCTTTGATTTCACTTACTTGTTTGTGCTAGATAGACTGTAATATTCTTTCTCATTTACTCTTAGGTTTTCTCGGTGACTGAGGTAATATCCGGAAGGATATTTGCACGTTGTTTTACGTAAATAGGTGAGTGTTCCTTGTTTGTTATATTTCCTTGACTTATTGGCTTGTTATTATTGATTGATAACGTGTTAAGTGCTTTCAATGATTGTTAAAACGAGTTTTCTAGGCGAGTGTGTACTTTATCGTACTTGACCTAAATAAATGTGAAATTTTCAATGATTAATGACTAAATGCTAGTTGCGCATGAATGTAAGCCGTTTGGCTAAACTAGGGTCTGCCCTTCGTTACCGATCGACTCGAGCCAGAAGCGGACTCGGTCGGGCGATATGGTGACCCTGGGTGTGAACGTTTGGTATACTCGAGTATTACCTTGAAGTCTGGTGGAGCCCGGCCAATGTCTGGGAAGGGGGTGAATGAAATGAACGAACGAACGAGGGTTTTACTTACAAAAATGCATTTTCAAGTGAATGGAGGAATAAGGGGAAATGTCAGGAGAACGAACGAACGAACGAACAAACAAATGGCTCCTTGTGAGCCTGTATCCTTTTAATGTATGTGTTATTATCGCTTTCCATTGTAAATGTTACTTGAATTATTGAAATTCTATATTTAATGTTTTGGATGGATTGCTGCTTATGTGTTCGGAACCTCACTGAGCTTTTAGCTCATCCCCTTAGTTTTGTTTTCCTTAACAGGGGAAGGCGAGCAAGGACGAGAGCTCTGTATAGACTAGCTTGGTCTAGTTCTTTGGTTTTGTATTGGTTCTCGCCCTAGTGCTTGGCACGGGATGGTTGTATGGTGAATTGAGAACCTTTGTATATTCGACGGATGTACTTCCTTCTGAGATAACAATGTATATAATTTTGTTTTAAGTTTTGGATCCTTGTTTTGCTCTTTCTTGTGGTTTTATTTCTGATTTGCTTGAGTGAGTGACTGAGTCCTGGCGAGAGCTGGGCAGACGGTCCGCCGAACCCTTTGGTTCGCCTTATGGGGAGGTGGGGCTGTCACAGGTGGTATCAGAGCCTGCTTCGCGTGGTCTCTGCGCGGAGTGAGCCTGGACTGAGTAGTGAATAGGTATGAAGGATTTAAGTGCTCGTTCGAGCATAAGCTATGAATTGTGAATTGTTATAGGCCTTAAATGTTCTTATGACATCTGAGGACCATAGATAGGTACGTCAGGTGGGAATTTCGATTGTAGATAGTTTACTCTTGGGACTGGCCAGCTCGAGAGGTGAGTTATCTTATTTCAGATTCTGGTGCCTGAGTACTCCAGAGTTGAGACGGTACTAAGTACTTGAGATTTGTATTTTGGGAATATGAACAGGCTTTGTCTGGCTAGAATAAGTATAAGAGGTTAATGGACATTGAGTCGGATAGAAAGTGACGTGAGAGACCGGACGGGGTTATTCTAACTGGGTGTGGGACGATATATCCCTTTTCTTTTGATTCGCCCGTATATTGTCGCTACATGCCGTCAGTTGTGTATCTGTGTATATGAATATCTGCCTGACTTGAGACGTATCTGTATATTTGATTATTTATTTCCTTGATATGTTTATGTGGTGTGTTATGTGTGTATATGTTTATTTGGGTATTTGGCGCCCTAAATTTTAGTTACTTTAGTCACCTTATTGCGTTTATTCATTAAATTATTTTTTTTAAAAAAAAAAGAGTAAAGAGAGGGGAAAATATATATGGAGGGAAGACGTAGTCAAGGACGAGGTCGTGGCCGTGGGACTAAGCGAGCCCAGGAGCCAAGAGAAGAAAGGGAAAACAGAGTTGAACAAGAGCAAGGACCAAGGGTAGAAATCGGAGACCAAATGGCGACGGCGATGCAACAGATGACGAATACTTTGGCACGACTGGTGGATCAACAAGGCCAAATGGCCGTGAATCAACCGCAGAACCCTGAAATCGGAGAAGACAAGGCTCTTGAAAGGTTCCAGAAGTTTGCTCCTCCAAAATTCCTTGGAGGGCCCGATCCGGACGTAGCCGAACAATGGGTAGAAACCATGGTTAACATCTTCACAGCTCTAAACTACACTGAGCAAAGGCAAGTGAACTTTGCAGTGTTCCAATTTGAGGGACCGGCCCGAGTATGGTGGAACGTGATTAGAGCAAAGTGGGAAAGAGAACAGACCGTATTGACATGGGCGAATTTCATAAGGAAATTTAACGAGAAGTACCTCTCTCCTTTAATCTAAGAGAGGAGAGAGGAGGAGTTTATTGGGTTACGCCAGGGAACGCTAAGTGTGGCCGAATATGAAACGAAATATACAAGACTATCCAAGTTTGCTTCTGAATTGGTGGCCACAGAGCGGCGAAGAGTAAGATGGTTTATACAGAGATTGAATTTGGAAATCCAAGAAGCATTAGCGGCGGTACAAGTGAGAACACGTTTACGGAGGCCCTTGAGAAAGCTCAAAGAATCGAGACTGCAAAGGCACAGATAAAAGCCTCCCAGACCCGGAAAAGGGGTACATCGGGCAGTGTAGTGGAGGAATTAAGTGAAACAATAACACCTCCTAAAGTGCAGAAAGTGAACCCGTTACTCCGCCCACCATGGACATTAGGGGCGGTAGATGAAAGGTCTACTAAAGAAAGCCAAATCGGACCTGGGAAAAGTTTTCAAGAAAGCCAAAAGATGGCTTCTCACGTGGTTTGTGGATACTGTGGAAAGGCAAATCATGCCGAAAGCAATTGTTGGAGAAAAGGACGGAAATGTTTAATCTGCGGAAGTGGCGATCATCAAGTCAGAAACTGTCCAAGGAGACAGTCACGTGAAAGCAATACTCCGCAACTGGATGGAGCTAAATCACAAGTGAATGAAAGAGGGAAACGAACTAGTGTACCAGAAAAGGTTTATGCTTTAGACAATCGACAAGTTCCGGATTCGTCTGAGGCAACTGAAGTTAAAATTTCGAGGACGAAATTTTCTTAAGGGGGAGAGAGTGTGAGGACTTGCAAATTCCTTACATATTTCTTGAAAATTTCCTTTTATTTGAAAATTATTATTCTATACCATATTGCTACTTAATCACCCTAGAAAAAGTGCCAATGATCATAGGAAATTAGGGTTTTCCTTTCCGATTTCAATTCGAAGTGAAATAGGGTTTTTCGTGTATCCGTCGTGAAATTATCCGGTACGGAGCGAGGATCAAATTTGGTTATTAAGAGTGACTTTTGGGTGAGAAATAATATGTGATTAGAAGAAATGATAAAAATTTAGTGAATAGGAAGTAAAAAACCCTAGTACGTGTGATTTAAGGAAAAACGGTGCGAACCGACGTGAATCGTGCACTATCGATTGAACGCACCACTTGACCACTACTTTCTTACCATACAAGCTCATTAATATTTGAGCAAAATATCTCCTTAATTTCCAGCTAGCCTTGACCGAATTTTGGGGCTGAAATTGCAAGAAAGAAAAAGAAAATTTTGCTTGGTAATTGGTAGTGACAAGTGTCACACAATTAAGGGTCTTGACCAAGACCAATTGTCCAACCTTCTTATCACCTTGGAGCTGCATTTCTTCTTCATTTTTCCTGCTGCTTGGCCGAGAGGGAGAGAGGAAAAAACACCAAGGGAAAATTGCTCCATTTCTTCTTGAATCTAGCCACCAAGTGAGAAAGAAAGAAAACTAAACCGATTAAAGCTATCCTTGAGTGTTTAGTTAGTGAGGTGTTGGTGAAATTTTGAAGGGGAAGCTAGGGTTGCTCTTGGTAAGCACTTAAGCAAGGTAAAGATGATGATTTCCCCATTTCTTACTCTTGATCTTGTTTAAATTAGCTTAGCATCTCAAATTTGTGGTGAATGATGGTTGTTATCATGTTTTGGGTGTTTTTCCTTTTAGTTACATGAATTAGGGTTTGATGGATTGCTGCCTATTCTTGATGTATGGTTAATATATGTTGGATCCAAGATTATATAGGGCGTTTTGGTAGCAAGTGAAGCAAGAAATGAAGAAAGTTACCATTGAAACCAAAAATTCCAGATTTCTGGAAAAAATTTCACCCTGTTCTGCCCCGTTCCAGTTCGTATGGTTAGAGGCCGAATTAGGCTTAGCATAAAACATGAAAGTTGTAGATAATGATATTTTATAGTGCCTACAAAATTTCAGCTCAATCGGAGCAACGTAGCTTGTGAAAAGACCAAAATACCCTCGCTGCCCTAGGATATTTCCAGTGATCCGTTTTGGACAGTTCATCCAATTGACTGTGTTTATTCACTATGATCCGTGCTGATTTAGCTATTTGCCAAAACATGAAAGTTTTAGTACTCTGTCTTAACTTTTAAACACCTCAAAGAACGCCTTAAACGGACTTTGGTAGCCTGAGATATGGCCATTTAAATGTAGTATGGTTAATTAGCCGATTAGTTGGAACCTGGTTCGGTGAATTGGGAATTTGATTAGGTTACACTGGAAATTTGACCAAGTGATCTTCATGAAAGTTGTAGGACTTCGTCTTAGCTTCGAACTGGTATAAGTTTCACACCAATCCGATAAGCGTAGCCTCAGATGTTTTCATTCCGCAAAAACCCGTCAAATCTGTCTTTTGTAAACTTCATTTCCGCATTTGTTATTAGTTGATTTATGTCCTTATATTGTCTTGAGCCTATGGAACGGCTATTGAAATGCATTTGTGTTGTGTATAAACTTGGGCTTGAATGAGAAAAATAATGAAGCCAAAATGGCTGGAAAATTAGGTAAACACAAAGGGCATGCTGCCCAAATTTTCGCTCGAGGGCTAAGTTTCTATTTGAACTTGTATACTTTTGTTTGGCCAATACCATGACCGGCTTTCCATTTTAAAACAGGATACCTCTTTAGTTTAACACTTCAAATGCTACTTACTCCTTCCCAAAAATATAGAGGTATGATTTAGGGTTTTCTCGGCCACAAGTGAACCACTTTTAAGTGAGGTTTTAAGTGTGAACGTAAGGTCGTATTGTCCTCCTTTTCACATGATTTTATCATGACGTTTAGTCTCTATACTAGCTGCTTGGGTATGAGTTGATTTTGAACTATCTAAACGATTCCGAAAACAATATTTTTAGCCTATCTCGTTGGAGTCCGAGTTGTCTTTGGTCCAAGTGTTTTCCGCCGGACATTTTATAACCCGCTTGAGTTAGTTTTCCCCTTTTCACTATAAAGGCGTCTTTATACGTTTTCCTTATCATTTGCCGGTTTTTCTTTGATTTCACTTACTTGTTTGTGCTAGATAGACTGTAATATTCTTTCTCATTTACTCTTAGGTTTTCTCGGTGACTGAGGTAATATCCGGAAGGATATTTGCACGTTGTTTTACGTAAATAGGTGAGTGTTCCTTGTTTGTTATATTTCCTTGACTTATTGGCTTGTTATTATTGATTGATAACGTGTTAAGTGCTTTCAATGATTGTTAAAACGAGTTTTCTAGGCGAGTGTGTACTTTATCGGACTTGACCTAAATAAATGTGAAATTTTCAATGATTAATGACTAAATGCTAGTTGCGCATGAATGTAAGCCGTTTGGCTAAACTGGGCCCTGCCCTTCGTTACCGATCGACTCGAGCCAGAAGCGGACTCGGTCGGGCGATATGGTGACCCTGGGTGTGAACGTTTGGTATACTCGAGTATTACCTTGAAGTCTGGTGGAGCCCGGCCAATGTCTGGGAAGGGGGTGAATGAAATGAACGAACGAACGAGGGTTTTACTTACAAAAATGCATTTTCAAGTGAATGGAGGAATAAGGGGAAATGTCAGGAGAACGAACGAACGAACGAACAAACAAATGGCTCCTTGTGAGCCTGTATCCTTTTAATGTATGTGTTATTATCGCTTTCCATTGTAAATGTTACTTGAATTATTGAAATTCTATATTTAATGTTTTGGATGGATTGCTGCTTATGTGTTCGGAACCTCACTGAGCTTTTAGCTCATCCCCTTAGTTTTGTTTTCCTTAACAGGGGAAGGCGAGCAAGGACGAGAGCTCTGTATAGACTAGTTTGGTCTAGTTCTTTGGTTTTGTATTGGTTCTCGCCCTAGTGCTTGGCACGGGATGGTTGTATGGTGAATTGAGAACCTTTGTATATTCGACGGATGTACTTCCTTCTGTGATAACAATGTATATAATTTTGTTTTAAGTTTTGGATCCTTGTTTTGCTCTTTCTTGTGGTTTTATTTCTGATTTGCTTGAGTGAGTGACTGAGTCCTGGCGAGAGCTGGGCAGACGGTCCGCCGAACCCTTTGGTTCGCCTTAGGGGGAGGTGGGGCTGTCACAGGTGGTATCAGAGCCTGCTTCGCGTGGTCTCTGCACGGAGTGAGCCTGGACTGAGTAGTGAATAGGTATGAAGGATTTAAGTGCTCGTTCGAGCATAAGCTATGAATTGTGAATTGTTATAGGCCTTAAATGTTCTTATGACATCTGAGGACCATAGATAGGTACGTCAGGTGGGAATTTCGATTGTAGATAGTTTACTCTTGGGACTGGCCAGCTCGAGAGGTGAGTTATCTTATTTCAGATTCTGGTGCCTGAGTACTCCAGAGTTGAGACGGTACTAAGTACTTGAGATTTGTATTTTGGGAATATGAACAGGCTTTGTCTGGCTAGAATAAGTATAAGAGGTTAATGGACATTGAGTCGGATAGAAAGTGACGTGAGAGACCGGACGGGGTTATTCTAACTGGGTGTGGGACGATATATCCCTTTTCTTTTGATTCGCCCGTATATTGTCGCTACATGCCGTCAGTTGTGTATCTGTGTATATGAATATCTGCCTGACTTGAGACGTATCTGTATATTTGATTATTTATTTCCTTGATATGTTTATGTGGTGTGTTATGTGTGTATATGTTTATTTGGGTATTTGGCGCCCTAAATTTTAGTTACTTTAGTCACCTTATTGCGTTTATTCATTAAATTATTTTTTTTTAAAAAAAAAAGAGTAAAGAGAGGGGAAAATATATATGGAGGGAAGACGTAGTCAAGGACGAGGTCGTGGCCGTGGGACTAAGCGAGCCCAGGAGCCAAGAGAAGAAAGGGATAACAGAGTTGAACAAGAGCAAGGACCAAGGGTAGAAATCGGAGACCAAATGGCGACGGCGATGCAACAGATGACGAATACTTTGGCACGACTGGTGGATCAACAAGGCCAAATGGCCGTGAATCAACCGCAGAACCCTGAAATCGGAGAAGACAAGGCTCTTGAAAGGTTCCAGAAGTTTGCTCCTCCAAAATTCCTTGGAGGGCCCGATCCGGACGTAGCCGAACAATGGGTAGAAACCATGGTTAACATCTTCACAGCTCTAAACTACACTGAGAAAAGGCAAGTGAACTTTGCAGTGTTCCAATTTGAGGGACCGGCCCGAGTATGGTGGAACGTGATTAGAGCAAAGTGGGAAAGAGAACAGACCGTATGGACATGGGCGAATTTCATAAGGAAATTTAACGAGAAGTACCTCTCTCCTTTAATCTAAGAGAGGAGAGAGGAGGAGTTTATTGGGTTACGCCAGGGAACGCTAAGTGTGGCCGAATATGAAACGAAATATACAAGACTATCCAAGTTTGCTTCTGAATTGGTGGCCACAGAGCGGCGAAGAGTAAGATGGTTTATACAGAGATTGAATTTGGAAATCCAAGAAGCATTAGCGGCGGTACAAGTGAGAACACGTTTACGGAGGCCCTTGAGAAAGCTCAAAGAATCGAGACTGCAAAGGCACAGATAAAAGCCTCCCAGACCCGGAAAAGGGGTACATCGGGCAGTGTAGTGGAGGAATTAAGTGAAACAATAACACCTCCTAAAGTGCAGAAAGTGAACCCGTTACTCCGCCCACCATGGACATTAGGGGCGGTAGATGAAAGGTCTACTAAAGAAAGCCAAATCGGACCTGGGAAAAGTTTTCAAGAAAGCCAAAAGATGGCTTCTCACGTGGTTTGTGGATACTGTGGAAAGGCAAATCATGCCGAAAGCAATTGTTGGAGAAAAGGACGGAAATGTTTAATCTGCGGAAGTGGCGATCATCAAGTCAGAAACTGTCCGAGGAGACAGTCACGTGAAAGCAATACTCCGCAACTGGATGGCGCTAAATCACAAGTGAATGAAAGAGGGAAACGAACTAGTGTACCAGAAAAGGTTTATGCTTTAGACAATCGACAAGTTCCGGATTCGTCTGAGGCAACTGAAGTTAAAATTTCGAGGACGAAATTTTTTTAAGGGGGAGAGAGTGTGAGGACTTGCAAATTCCTTACATATTTCTTGAAAATTTCCTTTTATTTGAAAATTATTATTCTATACCATATTGCTACTTAATCACCCTAGAAAAAGTGCCAATGATCATAGGAAATTAGGGTTTTCCTTTCCGATTTCAATTCGAAGTGAAATAGGGTTTTTCGTGTATCCGTCGTGAAATTATCCGGTACGGAGCGAGGATCAAATTTGGTGATTAAGAGTGACTTTTGGGTGAGAAATAATATGTGATTAGAAGAAATGATAAAAAGTTAGTGAATAGGAAGTAAAAAACCCTAGTACGTGTGATTTAAGGAAAAACGGTGCGAACCGACGTGAACCGTGCACTACCGACTGAACGCACCACTTGACCACTACTTTCTTACCATACAAGCTCATTAATATTTGAGCAAAATATCTCCTTAATTTCCAGCTAGCCTTGACCGAATTTTGGGGCTGAAATTGCAAGAAAGAAAAAGAAAATTTTGCTTGGTAATTGGTAGTGACAAGTGTCACACAATTAAGGGTCTTGACCAAGACCAATTGTCCAACCTTCTTATCACCTTGGAGCTGCATTTCTTCTTCATTTTTCCTGCTGCTTGGCCGAGAGGGAGAGAGGAAAAAACACCAAGGGAAAATTGCTCCATTTCTTCTTGAATCTAGCCACCAAGTGAGAAAGAAAGAAAACTAAACCGATTAAAGCTATCCTTGAGTGTTTAGTTAGTGAGGTGTTGGTGAAATTTTGAAGGGGAAGCTAGGGTTGCTCTTGGTAAGCACTTAAGCAAGGTAAAGATGATGATTTCCCCATTTCTTACTCTTGATCTTGTTTAAATTAGCTTAGCATCTCAAATTTGTGGTGAATGATGGTTGTTATCATGTTTTGGGTGTTTTTCCTTTTAGTTACATGAATTAGGGTTTGATGGATTGCTACCTATTCTTGATGTATGGTTAATATATGTTGGATCCAAGATTATATAGGGCGTTTTGGTAGCAAGTGAAGCAAGAAATGAAGAAAGTTACCATTGAAACCAAAAATTCCAGATTTCTGGAAAAAATTTCACCCTGTTCTGCCCCGTTCCAGTTCGTATGGTTAGAGGCCGAATTAGGCTTAGCATAAAACATGAAAGTTGTAGAGAATGATATTTTATGGTGCCTACAAAATTTCAGCTCAATCGGAGCAACGTAGCTTGTGAAAAGACCAAAATACCCTCGCTGCCCTAGGATATTTCCAGTGATCCGTTTTGGACAGTTCATCCAATTGACTGTGTTTATTCACTATGATCCGTGCTGATTTAGCTATTTGCCAAAACATGAAAGTTTTAGTACTCTGTCTTAACTTTTAAACACCTCAAAGAATGCCTTAAACGGACTTTGGTAGCCTGAGATATGGCCATTTAAATGTAGTATGGTTAATTAGCCGATTAGTTGGAACCTGGTTCGGTGAATTGGGAATTTGATTAGGTTACACTGGAAATTTGACCAAGTGATCTTCATGAAAGTTGTAGGACTTCGTCTTAGCTTCGAACTGGTATAAGTTTCACACCAATCCGATAAGCGTAGCCTCAGATGTTTTCATTCCGCAAAAACCCGTCAAATCTGTCTTTTGTAAACTTCATTTCCGCATTTGTTATTAGTTGATTTATGTCCTTATATTGTCTTGAGCCTATGGAACGGCTATTGAAATGCATTTGTGTTGTGTATAAACTTGGGCTTGAATGAGAAAAATAATGAAGCCAAAATGGCTGGAAAATTAGGTAAACACAAAGGGCATGCTGCCCAAATTTTCGCTCGAGGGCTAAGTTTCTATTTGAACTTGTATACTTTTGTTTGGCCAATACCATGACCGGCTTTCCATTTTAAAACAGGATACCTCTTTAGTTTAACACTTCAAATGCTACTTACTCCTTCCCAAAAATATAGAGGTATGATTTAGGGTTTTCTCGTCCACAAGTGAACCACTTTTAAGTGAGGTTTTAAGTGTGAACGTAAGGTCGTATTGTCCTCCTTTTCACATGATTTTATCATGACGTTTAGTCTCTATACTAGCTGCTTGGGTATGAGTTGATTTTGAACTATCTAAACGATTCTGAAAACAATATTTTTAGCCTATCTCGTTGGAGTCCGAGTTGTCTTTGGTCCAAGTGTTTTCCGCCGGACATTTTATAACCCGCTTGAGTTAGTTTTCCCCTTTTCACTATAAAGGCGTCTTTATACGTTTTCCTTATCATTTGCCGGTTTTTCTTTGATTTCACTTACTTGTTTGTGCTACATAGACTGTAATATTCTTTCTCATTTACTCTTAGGTTTTCTCGGTGACTGAGGTAATATCCGGAAGGATATTTGCACGTTGTTTTACGTAAATAGGTGAGTGTTCCTTGTTTGATAT
>NW_020861958.1:0-10834 GCF_003713205.1 Coffea eugenioides
AAGCCGAAAGTCCTGACTTCTGTTCTTTGCAATGGCCTTGTTGAGAAAATTTCTGATGCCGAAAATTTTAGCTGACTGGGTATGGGGTTGACGCCACGCGCCCTGTGAAAACCCACCAAGTTGAGGGAAAGGAAAAAGAGAGCGAATGCAAAAGAAAAATGTAAAAAGATTTGATGCTGAAAGTCCCTGGTGAATGTTGAGAAAATGCAAACAAATTCTGAGATCTTTGAGTTCAGAATAGGGCAATTTTGGAAAAATGCGATCTTCGGTACAATGTCCTTGAAAGTCTTATTCTTTAACTATCGTTTTCAAGCCACATTACAAGCTCATGAAGTCCATCGCTGACTTATCCTTCATGACAACCCAAAGTGAGGATTATGCTCATAAGAAATCCATCAATCATTTTGTAATCATAAGGGTATAACCAGTTTTCACATGTTTAACTATCGTTTCTACCCATACATAGAGCTTATATGTTGACTAAATTTTCTCAAGAAATAAGAGTGATAAACCATTTGCTTTCACTAAGATGTGATATTGAATGTGTTGGATACAATTTGGAAAAAAAAAAAAGAAAAAGATCCTGATATACCATCTCCGTGAGCCACCTCAAAATCCTGAATAATATCCATTTGATTGGTTCTAAAAGATGAGCTAACAAGAAGGGGACATTTTTCCCTCAACACCGATCCCAAAATGAGGAAGAGATCTTTTGCAATTTGGTCATATTTTGAGAGATTTATCATGGAATCTTCTATATGAGTTTGGATATGACATTTAAATTCTTCATTTGACAAATATGATTTTTATTCACATTGTATGTGATTATTTTGCAACTAAAATAAGCCCAAATTGGGGCAAAATTTTTTGTAATATATCTGTGAGATTTCACCAAATAAATTCAAATTGAGGCAAAATTTTATAATACATTTGTAGGATATGTCCAAGGTCAAGTATATATTTTTCAATTTTTTGATAAGTCAACACTTTGCATGGATCTTAATTGTTATATCATAACTCAAAAAAAAAAAGGAGAAAAAGGAAAAGAAAAAGAATTTTGAAGATTCAATTGTTTCGAAAAATCCCCCACTTGTGCAGGTGTTTATGGTTAAGATCGAGGAAAAGATACAAGCGAAAATGTTGCAAATTTGGAGAGCTATCATGAATAAAAGAGGGCAATAATGCTACATTGCAAAGTGGAGGATCGGTTATTTGTTCAAAAAAAAAAAAGTGCATGATTCGGCAGCAAAATAAAGAAAAACAAAAAAAAAAAGAGAAAGGAATGAAAAAGAAAGGGAATGAAAAAAGAAAAGAAAGAGAATAAAATAAGGAGAAGAAAACAAAAAAAAAGAGAGAATAAAAAAAAAGGGGGATTAAAAAAAAAAGAGTTTTTCCTTCGATTTTGCAAATTTTTGCAATTGAACTCTGGGAGCATTTCACTTGGAGATTACATTTCTAAGTTGGGACAACACCTTGCCCTCTTATGCTGAAATGGAAGTGGTAATACATGCCAAGACCGAGATCCCGTCCTTGCACATTTTGACAAAGGTTCAGGCAGAAGAAATCAAATGGATCAAGGAGCACAATGAGTTGCTATCTCTGATTGATGAAAAGATGTTGAATGTTTGCCATGAACAATGCTATCATCAAATGATGGTGGCAATTTCTTTGTTTTTTCTCTCTTGCAGAAAAATTGCATGCACGAATGAAAGCAATCACACCTCGCACTGGAACCGGTGCCGGAAAGAGTTCTCCAGGGAATAAAGGCAGATCCAAAATGTTGCAAGCAAATTTGATCAAAAGGTACAACAACATGGCGATACAGAATCAACTATGGACTCAAATTGCAAAAATTCATCATACTGGGGCAAATTAATTTTTTGGAAAGATTCTCAAAAGTCAAAAAGAAAAGCGAAAAGAAAAGAAAAATCACCAGACAAAAATAAAAAAAATCAATCAGATCAAGTTCATCACGGCAGGCTTGGGTTTTGATCCCACTGTTCGATTGTCAAAAGCATTTCATTTTCATTGCTACTGGAGCTGGGTTTGTCCCACCAGTAAGCATTTCGTTTAAATCGCTACTGGAGCTGGGTTTGTCCCGCCAGTAAGCATTTCATTTTCATCGCCGCTGGAGCTGGGTTTGTCCCGCCAGTAAGCCTTTCATTTGCATCCGCCGCTAGCCGTTGGGTTTGTCCCACTAGTGTGCCTTTCATTTGCATCCGCCGCTAGCCGTTGGGTTTGTCCCACTAGTGTGCCTTTCATTTGCTTTCACCACTAGCCGTTGGGTTTGTCCCACTAGTGTGCCTTTTATTTGCATCCGCCACTAGCCGTTGGGTTTGTCCCACTAGTGTGCCTTTCATTTGTATTCGCCGCTAGCCGTTGGGTTTGTCCCACTAGTGTGCCTTTCATTTGCATCCGCCGCTAGCCGTTGGGTTTGTCCCACTAGTGTGCCTTTCATTTGCATTCGCCGCTAGCCGTTGGGTTTGTCCACTATTTGCCGCACACACTTGCATTCGCCCGCTAGCGTTGGGTTTGTCCCACTAGTGTGCCTTTTTGCATCGCCGCTAGCCGTTGGTCCCACTAGTTGTGCATCTTAGTTGGGTAACCATTATTTAGCCGTTGGGTTGTCCCACTAGTGGGCCTTTCATTTGCTTTCACCACACACTTTTACTTGCATCGCCGCTAGCCGTTGGGTTGTCCACTAGTGTGCCTTTCATTGCATCCGCCGCTAGCCGTTGGGTTTGTCCCACTAGTGGCACCATGATTTAATTTTATTCGCCAGTCCCATGATTTTAAATCTCTTGTTCGGGTCAGTCCCATAACTTTTTAATTTTATTCGGGCCAGTCCTATGACTTTTAAATTTTATTCGGGCCAGTCCCATGATTTTAATTTTGTTCGGGTCAGTCCCATGATGTTAAATCTTATTCGGGTCAGTCTAATGATTTTAATTTTGTTCGGGTCAGTCCCAAGATTTTAAGCTTTATTCGGGTCAGTCCCATGATTTTAAGCTTTATTCGGGTCAGTCCCATGATTTTTTAAATTTTGTTCGGGTCAGTCCCATGATGTTAAATCTTATACGGGTCAGTCCCATGTTTTAATCTCTCGTTCGGGTCAGTCCTATGTTTAATTTCTCGTTCGAGTAAGTCCCATGTTTAATTTCCTGTTCGAGTCAGTCCCATGTTTAAATTCTCGAGTCAGTCCCATGATAAATTCTTGCTCGGATCAGTTCCATGTTTAATTTCTCATTCAGGTCTATCCCACCAATTTGTTATTTAAAAAAAAAAAAATCATCAAATCAAGATCAAATTTAAATTTCTGTTGGAGCGTAATCGCGTCCCTCCGCGCATCAATTTAAATTCCTGTTGGTGAGTCTCAGCGTCCACCGCGCACCCTTCTACCTCCCGTTCTTGACAATTGCATTTGATTTCCTGTTGGAGCGTAACCGCGTCCCTCCGCGCATCTTTTTATAGTTGTGACAAGTTACTTTTCTTGACTGTTTTGATTAATAATTGTGCTTTTTCATTCATTTTGTGTTTCATGTTTAGAGATCTAAGAGTTCAAACTTTTTTGACTTTGCAAAGATCACAGTTGGTCAATGCACTGGTTTCATTGTGGTTCACTTGCATTCGAACTACGTTTGACCTGATTCCCATAGTGGGATACGTAGGCAACTCTACATGAGTTCGGTCATGTGTTTTGTAATTTCATGACATCTTGTGTTCAATAATTTCAACCAAGTGTTGACTTGTTTATTTTAACTCAGGTGCAGTTAGAAGAAACAGGTAAACAATTTGGTGTCTACGTCTTTGTCTTGACTTTCTTCGAAACTCTAGACAAAGAGGGGCAAGCTGTAGACACCAAAATTTTGTCAATTTTAATATTTTCTTGAATTTTTTCTATC
This sequence comes from Coffea eugenioides, assembly GCF_003713205.1. NCBI lineage: Eukaryota > Viridiplantae > Streptophyta > Magnoliopsida > Gentianales > Rubiaceae > Coffea > Coffea eugenioides. The sequence goes on from NW_020861958.1 coordinate 3,903, forward strand.
TATTAAGTTATTTATTTTCTTGCGTCTTAATGTGCAAATTTTTCTTATAATTGCAGATTTTTTTTTAGAAAAGAAAAAAAAAGAGAAAAAAAAGAAAAACAAAAAAAAAGTTCAGTTTTTTAAAATAAAAAAAACATCATCATGAGCCATCATGATGACTCATGATGGCATCACCACCTTTTGACTAGGAAAGGCTCTCAACGGATCCAATAAGAAGAAAATTGCATAAAAAGGACTCAAGGGAAAACTCATTTGGGAGACGACGGAATCCTCATTTCTCTCAGGAGAGCAACGGACAAAAGAGAGAAGAAAAGAAAACTCTCTCGGGGACTGACTCTCAGAGGTCCTTTGGCCGCAAAGAAAGCAAAAGAAGCAGAAGAAGAAAAATTGCCATAGACCTCCCTCATTTGCTCCCTCTCTCAGGCCTCGGGTGCAGAAGGGAAGAAAAATCTTTCGGCTCTCTCTCAGATTCTCTCCCTCATTTTTAGCAAATAAAATACTCACTCTCAGATTTTCTCTTGGACAGGGCAAAGCCAATAAAAATTATTGGAGCTTGTAATTTCATCAAATTTTGTCAAGAGACTACAATTTTCATTGAGGTATTTATTCTTCTTTCATCTTTTTTCAGTTTTTTCCTTTCCTTAATTTATTAAATTAAATACATGATTTGATGTTTGTTTGTCCCTTGGCTTCGTTTGTTGTTGTTACTGATATTGTTGAATTTTTGGGGAATCCATGAATAAACACTAAAAAAAAATGATTTCTGTGAATGCATGTTAATTGCTTGTGAAAATGCAAAAAATAGCAAAAAATGAATTTTGGGGACTGTTTTGCTTTATTTTAGTTTTTTATGTTGTTTTCTTGCCGGATTAAATCATAGTTGTATTACAGAAGTTGTAAGGAGTATTGTAATATATTTTTTATGATTTTTGGTGAAAGATTTGGGTGTTTTAAAAAATAAAAACTGGACTGTATTTTGACATTTTGGCCACTTTCAGATCATCTTTTGTAAAAACAAACTCCGAAAATAGAACCTACGCGAAAAATCGAGTGGGGAGGTGTATTTTGAGGATTTTTGGTGACCGGAGAGGTCACCGGCGGCGGCGGTCCGGTGGCGGCGGCGTCACCGGCGGCCACCATGGCTGCCAGCTGAAGCTTCTTCGGTTGGCCGAAGAAGAAGGAAAGGAAACGTATGGGGAAGAAAAGAGAAAGAAAAGAAAGAAAAGAAAAGAAAGAAAAGGAAAGTGGGTTGGGTTATTTGTTTTAGTGGGCTTGCGTTTGTTTTTAGTTGGATTTTGACTTGGGTTTTGGTTCTTTTTTTTGGGTTTTACGGATGGGCTTGGGAGTTGAAACCCATGTATTTCAGCTGGGTTTGAGTGATAAAATGACGGGCTGGCCTGTGTGTTTGGTCTTGGATTTTCGGCTGGGCTTAGGTAACATTTGGCCCAAAGAAATAAAAATAATGGCCCAGTGGCCTTTTTCTTGCCCAAATCAGAAACCGAAAGTTATACTTTAGCCCCTGATCTCTGGAGTAGTTTCATTACGGCCCAGAACATTTTAAATCTCTTTCACTTAGGTCCTTAAATTAATTGCACTTTGGTCCTTGAATTTTATCTTTCATTAATTTTGACCCCTAAACTTTGGAAAAATATAATTTTGTCCCCTAAAAGTTTTCAATTTTTGCAATTCAGTCCTTAGCAAATTTTGGCTCTCTTTATTATGATTGTTTCTTTTTTAACTAATTATGTTACTTTTGAACATGTTCAACTTGTAATTTTAGATGTTTTAAATTTCTTTATGTTTGACATATTAGTGTGAATTTAGTACTTTTATTATTATTATTATTTTCAATTAAAGTGGTGCCATAATTCTTTTGTTCATTGTGAGTATAAATAGGACAATTTGACTCCATTTAGTCACCACTTCAAACGGGAGGTACCCCTATTTTTATTATTTCAATGTCAATTACGTGCTCTTATGTGCTTCTATGTGTTCCTATGTGTTTATGTATTTTTATATGCTTTATTTATTTGATTCAAATATTCATTCAAATTTTCTTATATACGTTTTAGTTAATTTTTATAATGATTCGAGAGGTATTTAAATACCTCAAAAATGTAATAGATAGGATAATTAGATTTGTTTTATTATATTTTTCCCTCCTAGATTGTAGTCAGGCGCTCCCCGATGTAATAGATAAGTTGTGTGTTTATGTGGCTTATGTGTTATGTGTTTTATCCGCTTTTCTTAGGACTTTGGCATATAGATATTATGCTTACGTGTTATGTGTTACGTGCTCTTATGTGTTTATTTGTTTTAATTTATGCTTTATTTGCTTCACTATATATTGTTAATGCATAACGTCACCACACTAGTCCAACGCTAGTTGTGGCTTCTCCCTCCGCTTACTTGCTAGTCCAACGCTAGTAAGTATTTTTAGAAATGGGTTAGTCCAACGCTATACCCTTAGATTGTTCATGCATTAGATTCATCTTTTGTGTGATATCCATTACATTTTCATGTATATTTTATTTTTTAGAATTTTCTCATTTGCATGATATTTTCTATTATATTATCCCCTACCCCCTACCCTCTATATGTGTTAATCAAATCATTTAGAATTGCACTTCATTTAAGAAATTGTGAAATAAGTTAGTTCATTTGCTTGTTCATATTAGGAGAATTATTTTTGAACATGGATATGGGTGATTATAACTCTTTAGTTTAAATACCCCATTAATCCTTGTATAAGAAAATCATGTCACGAGTTTTTGTCTCCCGTACCCATTATGCTGCATTTCCTTTTTCTTTGATCACTTATATCTATGTATATAATTTAATTTCTTTTCTTTACTTTCAATTTCATCATTTGCATACTCTTGACCCCTTCAAGGAATTATTTTGGTCTTCGCAAATCAATGCGATTGATATCAATTAAACCCTTGAATGGATATTTTGTCCCATTCGATATTTTATTTTAGATTTGCATCCATATAGAAAATATCCAAATGTGATAAATTTAAGGGTTAGATTAGGAAAATTTTGACTAAATCTCGCAACTAGCTTAGACTAGGTTGAAAGGGTGCCTTAGGTTTGAGTTGATTGAACCTTTGCCTTCCCTTTCTTCAACCGTGACTCCCGAACTCATTTTCTCTGTTTCAAAGACCTGGAGTTGTCAAAAAGGGTTTTATTTTATTTCTATTCAAAAAAAAAACATTTTTTTGGGTGACTTGGTACACCCAAACTCGATACCAAGTGGCGACTCCTAAATTTTCTTCAAAACCCTTTTAGACTAAATTTTGGACCCAAATTGTCGCATTTTTTTTAAGTCCCATTCTTGGTCCTTTTCCGTTTATTATTAATAAATCACATTTTTTATAAACACTTTCTTTTTCCATCGCAAAAAAATGGGGCGCGACATCAGGTACCCGTAAAATTCTGATACGGATATGGGTCATAAGAATAAAAATCCGCGGGTACTCGATCTGGATATATTATATAAATATTAAAAAATATATGAGCAATTTTATAATTTCCTTAAGTTATTAACCCCAAAGCCTAAATCCAACGACTTTCACTTTCCAAAAGTTTGTCTCTGTACTCTTCAGCTGACACTCAAATATGTCATCTCCTTCTCTTCAATTTTCACCTCAAGCCTCAAGCAGAAACTACAGAATGTCGAACCTTCAATCAAGTTTTCTACACAGTCAAAACCAACCGCAAAGTAGGCGATCATCTACCTAGCAAGTGGACCCTAAATTCTTTATTTATGATTATGTATTTTCGGTGAATCGGTGATGCCTAGATTCTTGACGGGAGATATGGGTTTTTTAATGGATTAAATTAGAGAAAATAGAGGGGGGGAATCGCATCTTTGCTAGGTGACAAAAAGATGAAGTTGCAATGTGCAGAACTCGCACAATCCAATGAAGCTACTAGTGACAAAAGCCAATAGAGAACTAGCTTTGCTTATTTGAGTCTGTCGAATTCTTTTGTGGAGTGGTGGTGGAAATAGCTTTGCTTACTTTGGGTCTATCGAATTCTTTTTTTGAAGAAATGAATGCATTGATTTTCACATTCGGTTCTTATAAGCTTGGGGTATGATTCATATGAAATCTTATGTTTTCACACTTTACTGTGTCTTTACATAAAGTTTTACTATTTGCTATTGATATCTAATTTCAGTTCTTTGTTTTTTTTTTTTCCATATGCCTAGTGCCATTAAGAATATTTAACTAGATTGTTATTGCTTTTATTACATATTGATTTTGTTAAATTAGCTTTGGAAACAATAAAACTATATAGATTTGGTGGTCTTACCTGGACCTCAACTATTTTATAGTGGTGAGTATTCTTTTATCTCTTTCTTGCAAAAATTTTGTGGATTGTTAGCATCAGGGATTCTTTTTTTTGAAATCTTTTAGTTGTCCAGTACAAAGATGGGTTTACGAGTGCGTGGGGCTGGTCTTTGGATAGTTCTTTTACGCAGGAGACAAAGTGAAGCCATTTGTTGTCAGACTAGGATTTTATACAAGAACTCAAGTCCTTAAGTGAAAAAAATTATAAGTTGAACTTATTTCCAAGTGATTCAGGTTTTTTCCTTAAACATTAAACATGTTAACATTCCATACCTACTATCTCGAGTTGATGTAGTGAAGTTGATGTGGAAGCACATAAAGGAAAACCAAGGTGCAAGTTTGTTCCTCTTCTTGATAAGTGTTTGTTATAAAGATGTTGAAGCCCTTGAATCTAATAGAAATATTTTTGATGAATTTGATAATATTAACGTCATTGGCACGGTCTAAGTAAGTGTACAGTCAAAATTGATCTCATAATGTTAGTCTGTTGGTCACAATTAATTTTGTTTCTAGAGAAGTGACATTTAGAAGTGGGTACCCCATGACCTGTCTCTTTTTTTGGGTATTCGGAGACAAGTGAAGTGGGTTAGGGTCAAAAAGATGGTGATCCAATAAGTTAGGGTCGGGTCAGCCAAATTACGTTCAAAGTGAGTACCCAACCCGTGCCCACCTCTATTTTCTAGACCTAAAAATTCAATTTCTTTTAATCTTATTTTTGCTTTCCTCTCTGATAATCCGATTCTATGTTTTAGACGTAGATGAGAAAATATATTTAAATATTCTAAATATTCTTCTATTGAATTTGATGCTATTAAGATATCATCAACATATTATACATATAAGAAATGATAATTCTTAAAAATTTTATCCGTTTTTTGTTGATATATTTGGGGGCATTTTGTTTAATCCAAATGGCATAACTAACCATTCATATTATCCTTGAATAGTACTAAATGTTGTATATTTAATAATATCAGGATGTATTTTTATTTGCCAAAACCCACTTTTACAATCAAATTTATAATATATTTTCTTTCTTTTACTCATATTTATGAGAGTTTCTTTATGTGGTAAAAAGTATCCATTAGATATGGTTTTGTTATTTAATTTTTTATAATTAACAATCATTCTAGATTCATTTCTTATTATTTTAGCATGATTTGTTACCATAAATTTGGGTGAAGAATGGGGAGAATTACTTTCTGTTATTAAAGGTATTTCTAACAATTCTTTAATTTATTTTTTGAATTCATCTTAATCAATTGGATTATATCTCTAGGCTTAATTCTAATTATTTATTTTCATCTTTGAGTTTTATATCAGCATAATCTTGGTTTCTATCCCAAAATTTAAGCAGATTTTCTGTATAACTTAATTGGAACTTTTCTTTTATGTCTTCTAGGGTAGTAGCTATGTTTTTTAATTGTAGTTGTTTTAAATGTAGTTATCTTTCAAATTTTAACATAGGACTTCTTTTAAGAATTTTTGGGTGTTCTGTATATTCAATATCACCACATAGACCTGCTCAAGGATAAAAGGTAATAGGAATTTTTCGAGTATATGCATGTTTAAGGAGGGAAACTATATCCATCAGATATGGTTTTGTTATTTAATTTTTTATAATTAACAATCATTCTAGATTCATTTCTTATTATTTTAGCATGATTTGTTACCATAAATTTGGGTGAAGAATGGGGAGAATTACTTTCTGTTATTAAAGGTATTTCTAACAATTCTTTAATTTATTTTTTGAATTCATCTTAATCAATTGGATTATATCTCTAGGCTTAATTCTAATTATTTATTTTCATCTTTGAGTTTTATATCAGCATAATCTTGGTTTCTATCCCAAAATTTAAGCAGATTTTCTGTATAACTTAATTGGAACTTTTCTTTTATGTCTTCTAGGGTAGTAGCTATGTTTTTTAATTGTAGTTGTTTTAAATGTAGTTATCTTTCAAATTTTAACATAGGACTTCTTTTAAGAATTTTTGGGTGTTCTGTATATTCAATATCACCACATAGACCTGCTCAAGGATAAAAGGTAATAGGAATTTTTCGAGTATATGCATGTTTAAGGAGGGAAACTATATCCATCAGATATGGTTTTGTTATTTAATTTTTTATAATTAACAATCATTCTAGATTCATTTCTTATTATTTTAGCATGATTTGTTACCATAAATTTGGGTGAAGAATGGGGAGAATTACTTTCTGTTATTAAAGGTATTTCTAACAATTCTTTAATTTATTTTTTGAATTCATCTTAATCAATTGGATTATATCTCTAGGCTTAATTCTAATTATTTATTTTCATCTTTGAGTTTTATATCAGCATAATCTTGGTTTCTATCCCAAAATTTAAGCAGATTTTCTGTATAACTTAATTGGAACTTTTCTTTTATGTCTTCTAGGGTAGTAGCTATGTTTTTTAATTGTAGTTGTTTTAAATGTAGTTATCTTTCAAATTTTAACATAGGACTTCTTTTAAGAATTTTTGGGTGTTCTGTATATTCAATATCACCACATAGACCTGCTCAAGGATAAAAGGTAATAGGAATTTTTCGAGTATAT
>NW_020861959.1:0-15525 GCF_003713205.1 Coffea eugenioides
AGCGGTGTAATTCTATGACCCTGAGAGCTTCCATTCTTACAAAAGAATCTTTTGATAGGTTCAATTTCCGAAATCGGAATACCAAGCGCAACAGCCTAAGCCTTGGATATTCCTTGCAAAATGGAAGTAGATCATGATTGGAATCTTGCGATATTAGTGAAATTGCCGTGTAAGAATTCTTTTCTCCCACTCCAGAATTGCTCACTAAAAACTCATGCTCGTTTTTTGATGCAATTGACAAGCACACATCTCGCACGACATCGTGCAGTTTTACCGAGTCTTCTTCTTCAGCATCATTTAGCAACAAATAGGTGTTTTTTAACTCATCAACTAGCAAGTCTACTTTGTCTCTTGCATCTCTCAAATTCTCTATATCCTGGAACAATTGTAGCCCTTTTACATTCCTAACCAAGCATTCAATCGGAATACTAGAATCCTCTGGAAACAAACTACAAAGCAAAAGTAGGTGCTTAGCTTCAGCGGTTCCCAAATGATTATAGCTCCACTCAATTCTTAAAAATACCAGATCTTGAACACCTCTTAGGTTTCCCATTCTGTCCTTTCTTAGTTGCCGAAGGGCACGATCCCAGGATTCTGGAGTATGATTGCTCTTTAATGCCTTGGCAACAACAACGATTGCAAGAGGTAGACCTTTGCATTCCTCTGCAACCTGCTTTGCAACACCACTCAAAGCAGAATCATCAGAAATTTCTGCAACCTCTTTAAAAAGATGCCATGCTTCTTCTTTAGGCAAGACATTCACCTCAAAAATTTCAGCTCCCATGTCCCGACAAGCATCTGAGGATCGAGATGTCAATATAACTTTTAAGCTCTTGCATTCACCTTTGACGGGAATTCCTAGACTCTTAAGATCAACTTCTTTCCAAATGTCATCCAATATAACAAGAATTCTCTTGTCATGACCAGTTAGTCTCGTATACAATCTTTCAGCTCTGACACGATCAGTTTGCTCTGTTATCTTCAGCCTTAACTGCTCAGCAAGTTGATCTTGGACATTTCTCATGTCTGGACTTTGAGACACAGTTGCCATGGTGACTTCATCAAATAATTTCTCGAACTTAACCTGGTCAGCAATTTGTTTGACTAGAGTAGTCTTGCCTACACCGCCCATACCACAAATCGCCATTAGGCTAGTTTTCTCCTGCTTTAAAGCTTCCATCACTTCCTTCTTTGTTGACATCCTAGAAACTAAGCCTTCCTCTAAGGATGGGGTTGATTCACTAAAACCCATTTTGCCTAATGGAGCAATGCTTCCAACTTTATCAAAATTCCCCTCTCCTAAAAGCTTTTCAAGAGCACTCTTTCTTTTCGCCGCACGTCGGCCTAGCAAATAGCATGACTTCAAATTCGGAAGCCTGACAATATTCAAGCAATTCACCTTAGCAGTCTCCATAGCCTCAGAAATAGTGTGTGCATCTTTCTTGACATCCTCAACTCGTTTCAGCCAATCGACAACAGTTGGTTTAATTTCTTCAGCATTGTCTTTTGCTTGACGTACCAATTGTTGCACCTCAACTTCCTTTAGCTCAAGTATTTTGATGTCATCGCTCAGAGTTTGAACGTTGCTTTTGTAGAAAATTAAGTACTGAAATTGGCGCAAAATTGGATCGACACACTTCTCTACAATTTTTCCCACAATTGAAAGGGCAATATCTTGGATGGCCATTATAGCAAAATTCTGTTCAAATTTCTATTATTGTGTTATTTGAAAGATATAGAGAAAGGAATCTAATAAATTGCATGAAAAATATGAAAAAGATTCATGGATACATAAATAAGGTAATAATAATTTCGTAACAGTAGAGGTACAAAGAAGGAAAAAAATGTTAGGCATTGAAGTGAATTTAATGAATTGTTTACATAGCTTATAAACTGTTCTCACCAACAAATATATTCGCATATATTGGTTTAGATTTTTTTTTTTTAGAACTATTTTGGAAAATACAAGAGGTACAGTTTCGTGCAGAAATATATTACATTTTCACTTGTTTGACAAAAAATATAAGTTTTCATATGTCCAACAATTGATGAAATATCGTCAATATACAATCTTGGGGACAAAACATTCCGCTTTAACCAAGTATGCTAGTCTCTATAAAGTATGTCAATGTTTATGAAAGAAAACTCAAAAGACATATACATTGCTTTAGCAGGATTATTAAATTCAAATAGACGAAAAGTCTCAAAACCTTTGTATATTTTCTCTACATGTTTAAATTTGAAATAACTTGCAATCATTTCAAGTCCGATGAGTAATCATTATTAATTCATGATAATTTTGATGTTAATAAAAATTATGCTGAACATGAAACAATTCAGAAATTTTGGAATCTGAAGATAAGAAAATCCTTGACTTGACATAAGGCAATGACCGAAAACGTCAAATCGGAAAACTACTACTAGTAGAACCATTACAACTGTAGAATTTAGAAATCCCAAAGGGAGATTAGACATGGAAGTCTAATTGACTTCTTTGTTTGAAGGGAAAAAAAAAATGAACAATGACTTCTTTTAATCAAAATTTAATCAAATTAAAACGTGTACATTGTAAAAACCACCAATCAATTGAAGCGGCGTTTCGTAAAACAATGAATAAGTTCTTCATCAATGTATATCACAAATCTAAAGACTACTCACGAAACTTTGCTTTTATTTGTATTAGTGAGAAAAGCACATCCTATGGGTGTACAAATTACGAAAAAAATTAGTCGTTTTTGTTAAAACCAATAGAAGTTATTTGAATTTTTTGTTGACAAATAAAAAAAAGAAGTTATGATTTTTCATAGGGAAACAAACCAAAAAAAATAGAAGTTACTGGAAGTGGAAGTTATTAAAACTTACTAAACTTAAAGTAGTTATCTTTAGTAAATCTTTACTTTTGTAAGGGTAAAATTGAAAATGTAAAAGATGATATGAAATTTTAATACGAAATCCCCTCCTTATGCTTTATATATAGAAAATTTGAAGATAGCACAAATGTTAATCACACTAAAGTTGATTGAAAGTGAGTATAGTTAAGTGTGTCTATTAGATCAGATGAAGAAAGTGTAAGTGAGAGATCTCAACTTCGAATGCTCCCACTTACACTAAACAAAATTTTTTTTTAAAAAGGTATGTGTATTAGATAAAAACCTATTCAGGGTCCTAATCATTTGAACAAGTCAAACCAGATTCAATTGTCATGCAAGTATAGCACTAATTCGTCAATATCAATAAAAAAGTATACATAATACATATTGAAAATTAAAATCACCATCCATCTTCCCAAAAGAAAAATAAAAGTAAAGATATACGAGATTAAGCTAAAAGAAACAGAACAATAGAGTTTGCAAGCCTATGACGTTTGTGTACCTTAACATCCAGACAACTCTATTTGCCTCTTCTTTTTGTACCAATCATAGAATTGAATGCCTCAAAGAGATTATCTCTGATTCCTGTGAAATACATACTCAAATATAATTAATATCTCAACTCTTGGGAAACTAAAATATTGTGAAGAGAGACACAAAATTAAAAGAATTAGGATATGTGTACCTTTAAATCCACAAGGATGGCTTCATTCTCTACTATGTCAACTTTCTTAAGATTTGGTGCATCCAACTTTCTGGAACACAATTGCTTCAACTTCTTGGAACACATTATTTTCGAATGAGTTAGATAGGAAAATTTGAATGCACAATTCTCGCGGTGACTATCACCAAATTTAGAAGATTTTGGAGGCATATGATCCTTGTACTTACGTAAAGTATTGTTATATATAGGCATAGGTATTTGGTACATTATAGTTTTTTTTTAAAATAATTATGAGATAATAGTGATTTTTGTAGTAAGTCCTTTTGTCTTTTTAAAAGCTTCAACCCCATGTAAACTCCAGAAATTGCAAGTGCAATTTCTCCAAATTTCCTTTCTTTATTCACCCTCAATTGTCCAAGTTTTTGTTCACAAACAAAACTTAAATCCTAAACTACGCAAAGCCAAAATCAGGTCCTCATATACCTAATAATTCCTTCCAATATATTATTAACATACAAAAATATGTAGTAGTAGATTGCATGCAAAAACTAAACGTGAAAAACAAAAGGCAAAATATGAAGCGCAGAATCAGCACAGTAGATAAAAAAACACTTTTTTAATGAAAAAACACTAAAATCTTACTTGAAGATATTATTCATGCCGTGACAAACCAAGCACAATAAGCATACCAATTGAAGAATAACAAAGTAGACATCACGAATCGAATGGAATGTAAAGACCAGTGTTTTGAAACTCCGGCCTTTAATTGAACCGGCTATGTATTCAGGTCACAGTTTAACCCCGATTCACTGATTTTTTTTTAAAATAAATTACATAAATATATGTGCATAGAATAAGATATCCAATAGACTAATTTAAGACTTTATTTGATAAAAATTTTAATATTTTCAAAGAACTTGAACTTAAACATCTTTGGGTATCCAACATTGTGAGTTTAAACTTTAAACCATATCTTTTAGAATTTATTTTTTTAAAATAAATTACATAAATATATGTGCATAGAATAAGATATCCAATAGACTAATTTAAGACTTTATTTGATAAAAATTTTAATATTTTCAAAGAACTTGAACTTAAACATCTTTGGGTATCCAACATTGTGAGTTTAAACTTTAAACCATATCTTTTAGAATTAAAGATTGCAGTTTTGTTTTAAAAATAAAATTTGAAGCCTGGTGGAAGTTGGGAAACTAGAAAATAGAGATGAAAACTTGATAAAAAGACAAAAACCGAGAAGAAAGTGAGTGGGTATGACAATTAGTGATTAGTCTTTATGGTTAAGGAGAACTTATTCTTTTTTATTTTTATTTTTTTCAATTTCATAGCCAGAAACAAAAAACCTGGTTCAATGGTTCATTCTAATATGAATGGTTCGCACAGTTCTTACCAGTTCTTAAATCCAATCAATTCAAAGTATGAACCAAATCAAAATCATGGCTGATTCGCAGTCCGATTGATTAAACCAACCAGTTCAACCCCAGTTTCAAAACAATGGTAAAGCATAGATTTTTTGGACACTTAATATAGAAGTTACAATCAATAATGCAGAGAATGATGAAAAGCAGATCAATGACATTGAAGGGAGAGTCGAAGGAAGAAGGAGATACAAGGGAGTGAAGTCAAGAAATCACTATAAAAAGGGCCCACTATATTTGAGGATAAAATTCGTTTATAGGAATTTAGAAATTTAGTGGCCTTCTTAATTATTTACCAAATTTAAAAGAAATCATCTCAAGGGCTTAACATGTATTGTTAATAGCTATCAGCACTTTGTTTTTTTTTTTCCTACACATAGGGTCAAAAAATGAATTTACTAAAATGTCTATGTACCAAGTAGTTCATTGTTCCATAAAAGATTAAAATAACTCTTTCAAATTATTAAAAAGTCCGAAAGCAAGCACTTGAAAGTTGACCTCGTGTGAATACTAACATATGAATTATATATATGTTTCCCCCTATTCATATTCTTATCCAAGGAGCTTGTCATGGCTAGTTGATCAATTAGATTCATAACAATGCATGTACTTGTTGGTTATTATTATATTATAGGTCGGTATACATATGCTTGTGAGTTATTATTATTATTATTATTTACTTTACTCATATTCTTATCTGGATCTTCTCATAGCTCATCAATTAGATATGCGTTATAACAACTCATGTACTTGTTGGTTATTATTGTTTTATGGATCAATGTGGGTATTTTTATTTTTTATTATAATCGGCATCATTGGTTTGGAGTAGAACAATATTTGTTTAATTTTGTTATGTAAGCGGTGGGTGTAGTTAAGTAAACTATCATTAGTTATAAACATAGTACTTTTTTGGTTATAATGTTATGTCTTACCACCATCATAACAAAACTTATTACCTTTACAGCTAAAATTAATACTTAGTTGGAAAACTTACCATTTAATCCTGGTGGTAGAAGAAGGCCATAGCCGTGTTTTCTTGTTCTCGTACTTCTACTTAAACAATGCATGGACATTATGACAAATTATGCAGAATTATGATTATGATTTGTGGTTATACAACCACAAAAAAAAACATACTTAGGTGTTGAACCGAAAGAGAGATTAAAAAATATAAGTACATACCTCTTTTTGTTGGATTGATTGAAAACCAGGATGATGATCTCAACAGAGAATTGCTAAGAGATATAAGTGAAGTCGTGAATAGGTAAAATGAGGAACAAAGAATTCATGAGTGGGAAAGTTGAGAAACTACAATCAACATCAAGGCAAATTTATAGGGAATGGATTTGATACCTTGCTAATGCAGCTGGAAATGGAAATCCCATTTTTGATGAGTAGTTATTACACTATACCATACCCCTTAGAATGATAACCATCACTTTTATTCTTTCCCCGTCACTTTTACTGTTCTAAAGGAAATAAAGTTACACACTTGGACGAGTAATATTATGCGGACAAGTCAAGAATCAAAGCCTGAAAAAGCAAAATTCAAAACAATTATGGTATAATAAAGAGTGCTTCTGGAAATTCGTTAGCCCATCGATGACTCGATCTCATTTCACGAAAGAATATTGAAGATGCAAAAGGTGAACTTCGCTTTAACATGTGAAAAACAAGATCTAACTTGTTATGTTCATTGTTCAATATATTTATGTCTAATATGTACACACATACACGGGAGGAGCCAAAGCTTGGAATTTGGGTGGCAAAATTTATAAATATATTTGCTTAAGGGGCACTCTTATACTTTTGTACAAAAAAATTTGGGTACTTACATTGATACAAGTGAAAACTTTTAGTATGTTAAGGGAGTATAAAAGGACTTTAAAATCTTGGGAGGGAAAAATCTAATTTTTACAAGGATATATGTGAAATATCAATAAATTTTTTAAGGGATATAAAAGAATTTCTAAAATCTTAAGAGGGCACTTGCGCCCAAGGTTTTCAAAATCGGGATCCTATCTAGAATCATTTATGGGTTGGCAAGATCGGATCGTAGAATCGGTAGATCCTACAAAAAATGTAATAAATTGTCATATTTATAATTTTTAAGTTTGCAATTCATAAATATAGTGACAAATAATGTAATTCATGTGCAATCAATATAATTATAAGGTTAAAATTGTGCTATATAAAGTATTTCTGACAATTTGAAAAATATAGAGAAATTTGGGACTACTTATAATATATTCAAAATGTATTTTGATTAAACTAAACAACTTATTCTTTCTTGTTGTAAATCCAAATTGAATTATGGAACAATATACATGGAAAATTTGACTTTATATGTGTATAAATCATCTTATTAATAAAATAGTTAAACACGATACATTTAGTTAACTATGATTTAGTGATTGATTATTACATCATTTTTATATAATAGGATAATTAAATATTACATATATAATAAAATGTTTCAAATATATTTTAATTGATAGAAAAATTGGTATGCAATAAACAAATAATTAAAGAAAATTTTGAGAATAGAATTTTGTGCTAAAAAATGTGTACTTTGGGGTCAAATTTATAACCCACCACTTATCCACTTAGAATTAGCAAAAGTATTAATTCATTTCTAAAGACTCTAAACCATATTAATTTATTATCATAAAACCATAAAACACTAGCTCCACGTGATAACCTATGACAGAGATCATCTATTCACTTTAGTGAATTATATGAGTCAAAGTACTAAAATAAAAATAAATTTTCTAGGTTTAGAATTGGGGTTAGTTATTTATATGGATTTAAAGCACTTTGAATATAGTTTACAATGCAATAAACGGCACTCAATTTTGACTTTTCTACACAAAGATATGTTCAAAATACTAAAATTGTTACTTAATTTATTAAAAATAGTAGGATCGTATCAGGATCGCAGAATCGTACGATCCTATGTACAATTCTACGATCAGAATCATGATCCTATTGATCTTGTTAATTTAAGACTAATTTTCGATCCTACTTACGATTTGGATCGTTAGCCTTGATCCGGATCGTAAAATCGTACGATCCTATTATCCGAATCGCTATCATAACAACTATGCCTCCCTACCCCTCTTGCATTCGTCATGTACACATATATACAAGTACACTTGTTTGAATCTGGAGAAGGTACCGTTATATTATGTCTGGTCTTGCCTACTTGTTGTCACTACAATATTAAATTTACATCAATCCAAGGACGGAACTATGGAAGGGCATGAAGGACCATCTTCTCCCCCTTTTTCCTTTCTTAAGTTCTTGATATTCATTTTTTTTCCCTTAAAATTTTGAAAATTTTGAAAAACTCCTGTGCATTTTAAGCTATTTGCTTACCTCAACCAAAAATTTTCAAAAAATATGTTAGGTTGATTCAAAAGTTTATATGCATATATATTTCGCTCCCTCAAACTAAAATTTTTCATTCCATCTTGCATCAAACTTGTTGTATAGAATATACGTAAAATATTTTAGTCATATATATTACATACCTACTATTTTACAAATAAATATAATATGACCATACACCTAATAATATAGTAAATATGATAATAGTACAAAATTGGATGAAACCACAACTTCGCCTGTCCCAAACCTCTTTTGTCCAACCCTCAAGGAAAAATTTGTTTAAGTATAGTTTAGATATGTTAGGCATGTCAATAAATCTATCTTACACAAACCCAATTCAACCAATCCCTTTTTTTGGGTCTTAAATTTAAACCGAAACCATATTCATCCTCAAACTCTATATGAGAATTATAGGTTTGGTCAGGGTTTGACTTTTTACAATCCAAATTCAGATCCTCATCAAGACTCAATTATTCATTAATAATATAGTAGTTGACTTAGATGTTTTATTACCTAACATAATTTTTATTAAATAGTTGAGAAACTATAACGAGAATTAACAAACTTTTACAGGGGAGAGAAGGCAAAAGATCTTCTATTATATACTTACCTGTTACACTCTTTGGTCAGCGTAAATTGTTCAATATCTGGTGTATTTTTTTAACCAAGTTAGTGTACACGAGGCTTACACAAAAATTGTATTTTATTGGTGTAAGTCTTACAATATTTGATGCTAGTCTTGATATGCACTAACCCAGTGGAAAGACACACCAAATATTCAACAACTTACACCAACCTGAGGTATAACATGAGTGTAACATAGACTTGTACAATAGAAAATCCTTTGCTATATAGAGAGAAGATACTTTGTAGTGTAACCGAAAGTTGGAATCCCATTTTTGCTCTGTAGCTATAACATTCTGTCCTATGGCCTTTGGAATGTAATCATGACTTCTATCTTTTCCTTGTCACTTTTACTTTGTGAAGGAATGATGGCCCATAACTACTTTAATGGTACAAGTAAAGAATCGCAATCCTCAAAAAGAACAAACTCAATAATAATCTCATGAAGCAAAGAATGCTTCTAGCCAATTTGTTACCCCCACGATTGTTATTCTTATCGGACAAAAGAATATTGAAGTTGCCTTTTGCCTCAAAAACAACGAATTCAAAACAATCTAGTGGAGCAAAATATGCTTCTGCCCAATTTGTTAGCCCTACAATTGCTAGATCTCATTCCACAAAAGAATGCAAAAGGAAAAAATGAAGTTAAAATGTGAAATAATTGAATATATTTGTCCAAATGCCTCCAACTCGCAGTCAAATAGTTTTTTACATTTTGATATAAATTAGATGTATAATTGTGCTGTAAGAAGGAAGTGTTTTGATCTATAGAATTAGACAAGAAAGAATAGAAGAGAATTAAAGAATTTAAAAAAAGCCGAGTAGGTCCCTATTACCCTTGTAAGTGATTTCATTCCTGTAGGTACATGTCCGTGATGCATATGGTATCAAACAGGAGGAAGAAGGAAGTTTATGGTTAGGAAATAATAGATAATCATCAATATCAAACCTTACACCTCTTCTGGAGGCAGGTTTTTTTTTTTTTTAACATAAGTGGAAGGATTCGAATTCGAAACCTTTAACTTACACTCTCTCCCCCTAAACTATCCAACCCCTCCCTTCCCCCCACCCTCCCTTTTGTAGGCAGGTATAAATACTTGACTCCATTTGGATTAGCTGTTTTTTGAGGTGTTTTTGAAAAATTTTGCTATAGCAGAGTTTTTAGAGTATATTTTGGAATATTTTTAGAAAATATTTTGGGATATTTAAGAGTAGAAGAATTTCTAAAATATATTTTGAGATATTTTTTAAAATTTTAAAAAAAATTAAACTAATTTTTAGATTACTTTTTAGAGTACTGTTTAAAAATTTTTATTGTATTTGAAAAACTAGTTTTTGAAAAATACTCCCATCTGTGTTCTTAACTTGTACATGAGTTCATGATGGTTCATCCATATACTACACTGGAATCAACAATGAATTTTAGAATATTTGTCTAGTTAAAAATAAAAACTCATACTACTTGTAAGAGTACCAAGGAATTCTATAACCTTAGGATCCTTGTTCTTATAATTTTTCTTATGATTATTGCATATTTGTAAAATAGATTTACTTACTTTACTTGTATTAATCTAAATGATAAAGGAGTTTGAATCACATTCTAGTAATTGATAATCTTTACTATGGAATTGACATTCAGATGTTCCGTATACTCGTGTACTACCTATGTTCCTGCAATAATAGAAGCTCTACAATGTGTAATGTAAAACTTTACAATCATAGAGAGTTCTATATTAACCATTTCCAACGCTCAAATCTGTGTAGAGCCACGCAAATGGGTGGTGGCAAAAGACTAGTAATTCTAGAAGATGTACAGGACCTTAGTAAGAGATGCTCTTTTGTTTTTATTCCTAGAACAGAAAATGAAATCAGCCATGTATTAGCACATTTTGCAGTAAAGCTAGTACATGATATTGAATGGGAACATGATTTCCCAATATGGCTGGTTGATTTAGTCAAGAAGGACTGCAGGGTAGTACCCCCTTTTTGTAAGTAATACTTGTAAAATCAAGTGTTTTAAGATCTATAAAATGTTACCGTTTGTTGGAAAAAAAAAGAAAAAGAGAATCCGTATTCTACAACTTCAAAAGAAAAAAATGCAGGATCCTTTTGTTCTTAGGAATTTATAATCTCCATTGACTTGACTTGTGGAAAACAATAGAAGGACAAATGCCATGTAGTAAAGATTACTGCAGGTTCCCAAAGATTGTGATGAAGCATTAAAGTGCTTTGCCTTAGATGCAGGGACAAAAATTTTTAATATAGTATTCTATAAACTTTTCATTAAGAAAAATAAGTATTGAAAAAAGTATAAATAGGATTGTCAATCCGCTTACCCCAAAGAAAGCACGGTGAACCTAATCTTTAATTGGATTAAGTAGGCTTTGGGTCTAAATAATAGGTTTTGGATTTTGACGGGTATTTTACATACGTGCAAACTAAAAAATACCGAATTACACCCGTTCACTGCAAGTATACAGATCAACTAGTAGTTTAGGGTATATATCGGGTCGATCCCACAGGGAAGAGTGAACAATTACCGGTATTACTAAAGCTTCTCTATTATTTAGACTATCAATGAATTATAACAAATTTAACCTACTGAAATTATACAAAATAACAAATAAAAGCTCCTTAGGTTGTGGTATCCCTAACTACTCATGCAAGTGTTATATTTGGATCATTGAATACTACATCTAAGCTAATTATGGTGTAATTTCCTTATGCATTTGAATCCTACTTTCGTAGTGAATCAATTATACTTATAACTAATCCATACTTATTCTCATGGTTATGAAATTAGTTACAAGTTCATTTCTTCAATGAAATTACATGAAATGAATCACTCAAAACCACATAGGTGCACCTCTACCTTCGTGAGTGTACTCCCTATGTTTAGCACTTCTTGAACTAGTGTTAAATCTCAATTTTCATTGCAGAAATAACACCTTAGATAATCACAATTAATGGTACCAGATTAATCATGATTTAAAGAGCCAAAGTGCTAAATAACTTGCTCAAATCATAGCAGTCAAATAGCCAAATAATAAGCACTAACAATCATAGAAAGTTCAACCAAACCCAAGGTATAAACTTTAGAGACACATATTAAACACAAAATCCAGAACTTGTATATTAACTAAATTTGGAATCAAGTACAAAAGATAAAGAGTTGAAAAGGAATGTAACCCATGTCACTTGAGCTCATCACCTTGCCTTCTTCATCTCCATCTTAATCCTAGTCTAGCAATATACAAGAGTGGATGAATTACACAAGCTAAACTATCCTACACTAAGGAAATGGAAGAACTACATTTCTGCACTCTTCAAGCTTCTCCCGTATCCTTTTCTTCTCCCTCTGATTGCTCTCTATATAAAACTGATATGAGGTGCCTTTCCACTGGTCCAAAATTTCTGCTATGATTCTCCAAATCTGAATTTGTTAAGGGAGTCAAAAATAATGGCTTTTGACTTGGAACCTTGGCTATATCTCTTCCTTATGTCTTCTGAAGCATGTGCAGCCTACGTTTTCTCTCCAACTCTAGCTGGAAAGTAGTGTGAAGATGAGAAAAATAGCTGAGCAAATTACAGAAATTCTGCCATACACGTTTTTACTTTTGACCTCACTTCAACTGCATTTTTCTCCATGATGAAGGCCGAACTGGCTTTTGTGGAAAACACAAAAGTTGTAGCCCTTTGAATTAGTGTTCCAATGCTTCAAGAATCATCTAATTTGGAGATTGATGGACGGAGATATGGTCAAAATACCATAGACTGGTCAATTCTGGGCTTCAGCTTTCGACCATCCAGATAAGTTTCTGTGTTTCGACCTTTTGACCAAGAAAACGGCTGAATTGGACTTTGATATCTTCATACCAAATGTAGATATATATCTTAGCTTCAAAATGGTACCAAGATCACCTTGATCCGATCATTGTAGCTCCTGATATAGTCAAAATACGAAAATGTGTCTGAGTTGTCAAAGCTGACTTTTCCTTGATTCTTTTTGTTCTCAAATTGCATTTCTCCTTTTACACTTCATATTTTATTTTCTCCACTTTAATCCATCTTCAATCATCCAAATATCTTCTCAATGCACTTCATTTGATGATTGAATCATTAAACCTACAAAATATGAAGTTTTTACCATAAAAATCCATAAAATGCAATGTTTAGCCACTTTAACATAAAATGTAGTTTTTTACCAATACCTTAGTTATTTTAGTTATAAAACTAAATAATCAAACCAAAATTAACTAATAAAACACACTAAAAAATAC
The DNA here is from genome assembly GCF_003713205.1 of Coffea eugenioides. Lineage (NCBI taxonomy): Eukaryota > Viridiplantae > Streptophyta > Magnoliopsida > Gentianales > Rubiaceae > Coffea > Coffea eugenioides. The sequence continues at coordinate 13,265 of NW_020861959.1, forward strand.
GTAAAATATATTCTTATCAAATACCCCCACACTTGAACCATTGCTTGTCCTCAAGCAATAAGAAATATAAACCAACAATGATCAAAATTTGAAAATAAACATATGTAGCATTTCAATTTCATTTCCTCAAAACAAAGTAAATAACCATTATTCAATTATTCAATTAAGTTCAAGTACTCATAATATCAAGTAAAGGAGAGCCAATTATACCGTCATTATAACAAATTCAAATCAATTTTTTCATCCTTACCCAATCTTACAAGTAAGTAACTCATATGGTCAATAAAATGCTTTCTAAACTCATGATCATCTTTTTATTCTACTTAAACAGATATTTATTCATATAACGTAGCTAAATATTACTTAAGTTGTGAAAGTGTCTTTTGACGCGAGAATCGACATTTTTAGATGAAGATTACCGGTTACTCAACATTTCACATACTCAAGTTGCTTTGCATACTCTTAATTCGAGTACCGTTTTACGCAAAAGTCGACATTTGTAGATGAAGACTCCCGGTTACTAAGTACAAGAATCATTGGAGTAGAATAGATCTTTTTTTTTCTTCTTTTTTTTTCATTTTTTCATTTATTTATTTTTTTTTAAGTAAAGATAATAACATTCCCTCGAAAGCATAATCATGAGAAGAGTATTGCAATTATTGACCATATTTATCACTTAACTTATAAAATCCAATAAAGAGAAGAAATTTCATCAAATATGCAAAAAAAATATAGGCATAATTTTCTCCACTTTAAAAGATATACTTTCCTACAAATGCAAAAATTATAATCACATAATAGTCATTTCCAAGTTAAATGAGAAAAGAAGTGCTTAAACCACATATATTTATCTCAAATGTAGAAGGAATTTGAACTACTAATGGTATGGAACTTTGTTACCCCTTTGGATGAAATTTAAAATTTAAAATTTTTTTTGGGGCAAATTTGCAATTTTGGACAAGATGTTAGAAAAATTTTGAATTTTAACACAAGTCCAATATTTGCAACTAATAAGTCAATCACATACAATATATATAATCTCAATTCTCCCCCCACACTTAACATACACATTGTCCTCAATGTGTAAAAAGGAAAATCAAGAGAAAGAAAGTAAAACTCCCCTATGTAGTGATTGAATATGAAGCTTCAAAATCCAGTGTCCGTGTAACTCCAACGCTTCATAAGTTCCATTGAATAACCATTAGTAAGAATAATCGAAACATAGAAAATAAGAAACAAAAGTGATAACAAAGGCTTAATAAAACAAAACGGCGATCCGTAATTTCAAACCTTTGTTGTGGTGATGTACCTATATAAAATATAGAATAAGCAATTCAAGGTACAAGAAAATATATGAGGAAAAGAAGAAAAAGAGAATCAAGGAAGCTGCATTTTTTTTTTTCAAAAAAAAAGTGCTCAGAAAACGTGACTCATCAAAACGCGCCACCAATACGCGTTTTGTGAAGTCGCGTTTCTTCACATATCTTGCAGAATCGAAAACGCGGCTATGCTTAAAAACGCGACTTCATGTCGCGTTTCTGAAGGCGCGTTTTCAATTTTTGATCAGGCTGGAAAACGCGACTTGGTAGAAAACGCGACTTTCTGTCGCGTTTTCAAGGCGCGTTTTCTTCATTATAGGCGCAGAATTGAAAACGCGATTATGGAAAACGCGATTCTAAGGCGGCGTTTTCAGCCAAAGCGTTTTCTTCTGCGCAATTTTTGCAGAAAGCCAACTTTGAAAATTAACCATTTATCCAATCACTCAAAATGCATCATAGATCATTTGTTTGCTAAAATTCTCAATGCATGCACATGTAAAATGATCAAAATATGCATTTTAACCCCTTCTAACAAATCAAAAACAACAATTACTCAAATTGAGGGGTTGAGTTTCTTGATCAAATTTCGCCTTTTTCACCTCATTTGGTCACTTTTGCTTCCATTTCCAATACCTACAAATGAAAAATAACAAAATAACTGAAACACATACTGTAAACATAAAATCACCCCAAAATAACATAAACTTAAACAAACATTGGGTTGCCTCCCAATAAGCGCTTCTTTAAAGTCAATAGCTTGACTATTTCATCTCATTTTTTCAAGGAGGCTTTGTTAGCGAATAATCCACCATTTTTGGTCGTGGTGGATCATTAAATGGTGACTTTATAGCAAAAGTCACATGATCTAATGATAGGAAAAATGGAATTGACTTACCTATCCCAAGTGTTTCATAAATATTACCTTGAATATGCACCACTTGA
>NW_020861960.1:0-45011 GCF_003713205.1 Coffea eugenioides
GAAAAGCGAGCAAGTGTTTCACGAATGCCTTTCAAATGAATTTCAATTGGTTGATTCTTATGAACGGAACGTTTAAGTTTCAAATCTTACTCGTGTTTCAAAGTTCTCAAATCAGATTTTTATCGCAGATCTGGACTCCAAATCTGGAGTATAATTGAACGTGACTACTTCAGGCACTATAGTTTGAGTGAGTGATCCCTCAACTATTTCCAAAGTTACTTTTGAACTAATTCTTGCATTTATTACTCCATTGCATATCATTTGGGTTTGGGTGTATGCCATGACATAATTTGGCTCCAATGAGTTCCTGGAAAGTCTTGTGCTTAGAACCAATGTCTCCACTATTGTTTACACATTCTTTGGAGTACGATGGCTCCTTACTTCTGTTTCATGGTTACCTGATCTAAACGAGCATTGGATATTTAAGTACAAGAACTTCACTGGCTCACATGAGCAATAAATGAACATTTGATTACTGCATCATGACATCATATCAATGCTTTATTGTGAAAAAATACTTGGCTGTTGATTTTACTGGTCACTCGCTGAGCTTCTAGCTCACCCCCTATTATCTTCTTCTCCCCCCAGGGATCGAAGTAAAGGAAGAACTTGTTTTTAGATCTTTGTGTGGCTGGATGGCGTACATCTTGTATAGTTTAGTTTTAGTTTTGGTTTGTGTACTTTTGGGCTTGTATAAATATTGGAATTGAATCGGATGTAAATCTACATTTTACGCTTAGAACTAGTTTCCGCTTCGCTTATGATATGTAATTTTGGAGAATTGGATGTATTATTTGAGTTGTACCTTGTAATTTACTTGAGAAATGTAGTAAGTGAGTGAGTCCCGGCGAGAGCTGGGCAGGCGGTCCGCTAAACCCTTTGGTTCGCCTTAGGGAGAGGTGGGGTCGTTACAAATGGTATCAGAGCTTAGGCTTCAGATCTTTGTAGTGTATCCTAGGCTTAAAGTTTAGGATGCCGGACTGTGGGATTGGTTTGTACGTTCAGTGCTCTTTTGGAGCGTCAGTTGTGACTCTTGAAAATGGTACACGTAAGATATGACTTGATGAGCTTCGTTTAAAACCATATGGTTTGAGTCGTGAAGTTTCTTAGTTTGAATTCTTGTACTTGTGTACCTGATATTTTTTCCTGAGGAAATGCTCGTGAATTTTAGACGGAATATGGTTTAACGTACGATGATGTGAATAGAAATTATGATTGAGTTTGAGATAAGTTGTAATGGCACAGGTTAGAGCACAGAAGATTTTGTCTTGTACTCAAGACTTAACTGAATGAGGAAATTGAAATAATGACTTGGACTTGTCCAATAAGTGTTGGCTTGGGTTTTGATACATTATGGTGGTGGCTGGATTGTTGAGAAAATTTTTGATTTTGCAACCTTCATCTAGTCTTCTTGTTTGATTAAGGATGGCACTACCCGATTTGTAAGTGTTGGGATTTGAACTACTTGAACTGCCGGAAACTGACTAGGCTGAGTTCACTTGAGACTTGAACATTGTTTAGGCAAGTGTGCTTTTACGTACACTTAGTGGTTGTGATTTGACTGAATATATGGTATTTCATTTACGTATGAGCAAGTAGTTTGGTTTGTATACGACCTGTAAGTAGACTTGAATTTGAATCGGCTAGTGTACCCTTACATACACTGGATAGACCTGACCTAACTGAAAATAGGGTATCTCTTTTACTCTTGAGCAAGTATCTTGATTTATATATGATCTGTATGTGGATTTGAGTTTGATGACTGCTTGAGAGTGTGAATTACTAGGCATAAGCTAGGCGAGTGAGTTTCTACTCATACCCGTGTTCCTTGAACCTGAAATAATTGACCCTGCTTTTGAACCGATATACTTGAACCCTGCTTTTGACTCTGTTTCTGAACATTTTCGTACTTGTTTGGTTGTAGACCGGCTACTACTCCTCTGTAGCGGTTGAACTGAACCTTTCTGATGAGGTATAGCCTGTTGTGTTACCAAGCACCGCCATTCTCTTGGCGAGGCATACCTGTTGTGTTTCCAAGCACCATCAGGGATGAAATTCTTGAACTGAACCTCTTTGATGAGGTATTGCCTGTTGTGTTACCAAGCACCACCATTCTTTTGGCGAGGCATACCTGTTGTGTTTCAAAGCACCATCAGGGATGAAACTTTGACTTGAGGCTCTCTGGTGAAGTTTAGCCGTTGTGCTAACTTGTTGTGTTATAAAGCACCACCAGGGCCCAATTTCTTGAGCTAAGATCCCTCTGGTGAAGTTTAGCCGTTGTGCTAACTTGTTGTGTTATAAAGCACCACCAAGGATGAAATTTTGAACTGAGGTTCTTTGGCGAGGTATAGCCGTTGTGCTAACCTGTTGTGTTGTCCAGCACCGCCATGGACAAAATCTTACATCTGAGGCTCTGGTGAAGTATAGCTGAGTGCTAGCTTGTTGTGTTATAAAGCACCACCAGGGGTAATTTCTGACCTGAGATATCGTTATGTCCTGAATTGTTTTTCCAAATACCAAGGACTTTAAGTCCGATTTCGAGCCCTTTTTGTATATGTATCCAGTTACTCGTCTGACTATCAATTGGATCAAGATTATTTGATAAGTTGGATTGGAGTACTTTTAGTACTTGATTGTAATGAGTGATTCTTAGTATGTGATTGACCTTTGAGATATTTGATCTGATTAGTATTTGATTATGATAAGCGAGATTGAAATGATTCTTAATACGTGATCGACTTTCGAGAACTATTTTGATCTGATTAGTACAAGTTGGAATGTTGAGGACGACATTCTTTTAAGGAGGGGAGTTGTAACGCCCCGAGGCAGAAGAAAAGGGAAAAATTGCTGATGAATAGTGTTTTGTGAGGAATCCGGCCAGAAGCCGTGCAAATTCCTTATATTTTTCTTAAAATTCCTTTTCTTTGATAAATATCACTTTATAATGGCCCTACTACTCAATCACCCCACAATAAGTGCCAATGAACCTAGAAAATAGGGTTTCACACTTCGGTTTCAAGATTTGAGCAAATTAGGGTTTTCGCGATTTTTCCGCCGGATGAATTTTCGGGACGGAGCAAGGATCAAATTTGGTGATTAAAAGTGACTTTTAAGTGAAAAATAATATGTGAGTAGTAGCAATGATATAAGGTTAGTGAATGGGAAGTAAAAACCCTAGTACGTGAGTTTTTAAGAAAAACGGCGCGAACCGACGGGTCCCGCGCATTACCGATTGAACGCGCCACTTGACCACCATTTTTCTTACCAAACAAGCTTATTGACTTTTGCATAAAATATCTTCTTAGTTTGCAGCTGGTTTGACCGAATTTATGAGGCTTAAAATGCAAGAAAGAAAGAGAAAAAAGTGTCGCCACCTTAAGGCTTCTTGACCAAGACTTAGTCTTTCTATTTAAGCACCAAAATTCAGCAACTTTCCTCTTCATTTTTGCTGCTGCTGGCCGAGAGGAAGGAGAAGAAAAACACTAAGGGAAACATTCCATTTCCTTCTTGATTTGCTTCAACCCAAGTAACAAATCCAATTCTAAACCGATTAAAGTACTAAGTGTGAGTTGGGAAGCTTGAGGAACCAGGAAATATCAAAGGGGGTGAAGGATTACTCTATCAAGCCTTGCTTTTGAGGTACAAACATTTGATCATGATCTTTGTTGCTTTAAATTTTGCTTTAAGATGTTTATTTAGCTTAAGTTTTGGCTTGATTTCATGATTATGCAAGTGGGTGTGATGAATTTGGAAGTTTTCCCCTTTTATATGATGAACTAGGGCTTGGGGAATTTCTGCCCAATTTGATGTATGATATATATATATTGCAATTGAGGTTTTATAAGGGGTTTTGGTAGTGATTAGAACAAGAAAATTGAGAAAGTTCCATTGATTACAAAAAATTCCAGAATCTGGAAAATTTTCCCCAACATTCTGTCCGAATTTGTAACCCTATGTTCGAGGCCGAATTGGCCTTAGGTCAAAGAATTAAAGTTGTATATAATGGTATTTTATAGGTTCCTACAAAATTTCAGCTCAATCGGAACAACGTAGGTCGTGAAAAGTCCAAAATACCCTTACTGTTTTTAAGTTTTTTCCCAGCAGTCCGTGTGATCAGTTTGTCCAGTTTATCACATTTTTTGACTAGGATCCGTACTGATTTAGCTTTTTTCCAAAACATGAAAGTTGTAGTATCCTGACTTAGCTTTCAAATGCCTCTAAGAACACCAGAATTGGACTTTTTTAGCCTGAGATATGTCCATTACAGTGTAATGCGGTTAAACAGCCGACAAAGTGGATTTTGGTTCTGTAATTTGAGGATTTGACTAAGTTACATTAGAAACTGGACTAAGTGACCTTCATGAACATTGTAGCCCTGAGTCATAGCTTCGAAACGGCATAGGTTGCGCCTCAATCCGATAAGCGTTGCCTCGGATATGTTATTTCCGCATCCATACGTCAAATCTGTCTTTTGCTAAATTGAATTTCTGCACTTGCTATTATTGTGAATCTTGATCTTATGATATTGTGAGCCTATGGAACGGCTCTTGACATGAATTGCTGATATATGTGATGTTGGGTTTTGGTTGAGGAAAAATAATGAAGCCTAAATGGCTGGAAAATTAGGTAAACACAAAGGGCATGCTGCCCGAATTTTTACTCGAGAACTAGAAAACTATATTTGCAACTTGAGTGAAGGTTAAGTGATTACCACTTGAACTAGCGAGAACTTTTGCTACTTTGTTATCGATGGTTATACGTTAAAACCTAAACGAACTTGTACTCTTGAGGAAAAGATATAATGGCCAATGTAAACTTGTATTTCCTTGTACTTTCAACTCAAGTATTGTTTCCAAGTATATATGCTACAAAAACCTTATGATTTGAAAAGCGAGCAAGTGTTTCACGAATGCCTTTCAAATGAATTTCAATTGGTTGATTCTTATGAACGGAACGTTTAAGTTTCAAATCTTACTCGTGTTTCAAAGTTCTCAAATCGGATTTTTATCGCAGATCTGGACTCCAAATCTGGAGTATAATTGAACGTGACTACTTCAGGCACTATAGTTTGAGTGAGTGATCCCTCAACTATTTCCAAAGTTACTTTTGAACTAATTCTTGCATTTATTACTCCATTGCATATCATTTGGGTTTGGGTGTATGCCATGACATAATTTGGCTCCAATGAGTTCCTGGAAAGTCTTGTGCTTAGAACCAATGTCTCCACTATTGTTTACACATTCTTTGGAGTACGATGGCTCCTTACTTCTGTTTCATGGTTACCTGATCTAAACGAGCATTGGATATTTAAGTACAAGAACTTCACTGGCTCACATGAGCAATAAATGAACATTTGATTACTGCATCATGACATCATATCAATGCTTTATTGTGAAAAAATACTTGGCTGTTGATTTTACTGGTCACTCGCTGAGCTTCTAGCTCACCCCCTATTATCTTCTTCTCCCCCCAGGGATCGAAGTAAAGGAAGAACTTGTTTTTAGATCTTTGTGTGGCTGGATGGCGTACATCTTGTATAGTTTAGTTTTAGTTTTGGTTTGTGTACTTTTGGGCTTGTATAAATATTGGAATTGAATCGGATGTAAATCTACATTTTACGCTTAGAACTAGTTTCCGCTTCGCTTATGATATGTAATTTTGGAGAATTGGATGTATTATTTGAGTTGTACCTTGTAATTTACTTGAGAAATGTAGTAAGTGAGTGAGTCCCGGCGAGAGCTGGGCAGGCGGTCCGCTAAACCCTTTGGTTCGCCTTAGGGAGAGGTGGGGTCGTTACAAATGGTATCAGAGCTTAGGCTTCAGATCTTTGTAGTGTATCCTAGGCTTAAAGTTTAGGATGCCGGACTGTGGGATTGGTTTGTACGTTCAGTGCTCTTTTGGAGCGTCAGTTGTGACTCTTGAAAATGGTACACGTAAGATATGACTTGATGAGCTTCGTTTAAAACCATATGGTTTGAGTCGTGAAGTTTCTTAGTTTGAATTCTTGTACTTGTGTACCTGATATTTTTCCTGAGGAAATGCTCGTGAATTTTAGACGGAATATGGTTTAACGTACGATGATGTGAATAGAAATTATGATTGAGTTTGAGATAAGTTGTAATGGCACAGGTTAGAGCACAGAAGATTTTGTCTTGTACTCAAGACTTAACTGAATGAGGAAATTGAAATAATGACTTGGACTTGTCCAATAAGTGTTGGCTTGGGTTTTGATACATTATGGTGGTGGCTGGATTGTTGAGAAAATTTTTGATTTTGCAACCTTCATCTAGTCTTCTTGTTTGATTAAGGATGGCACCACCCGATTTGTAAGTGTTGGGATTTGAACTACTTGAACTGCCGGAAACTGACTAGGCTGAGTTCACTTGAGACTTGAACATTGTTTAGGCAAGTGTGCTTTTACGTACACTTAGTGGTTGTGATTTGACTGAATATATGGTATTTCATTTACGCATGAGCAAGTAGTTTGGTTTGTATACGACCTGTAAGTAGACTTGAATTTGAATCGGCTAGTGTACCCTTACATACACTGGATAGACCTGACCTAACTGAAAATAGGGTATCTCTTTTACTCTTGAGCAAGTATCTTGATTTATATATGATCTGTATGTGGATTTGAGTTTGATGACTGCTTGAGAGTGTGAATTACTGGGCATAAGCTAGGCGAGTGAGTTTCTACTCATACCCGTGTTCCTTGAACCTGAAATAATTGACCCTGCTTTTGAACCGATATACTTGAACCCTGCTTTTGACTCTGTTTCTGAACATTTTCGTACTTGTTTGGTTGTAGACCGGCTACTACTCCTCTGTAGCGGTTGAACTGAACCTTTCTGATGAGGTATAGCCTGTTGTGTTACCAAGCACCGCCATTCTCTTGGCGAGGCATACCTGTTGTGTTTCCAAGCACCATCAGGGATGAAATTCTTGAACTGAACCTCTTTGATGAGGTATTGCCTGTTGTGTTACCAAGCACCACCATTCTTTTGGCGAGGCATACCTGTTGTGTTTCAAAGCACCATCAGGGATGAAACTTTGACTTGAGGCTCTCTGGTGAAGTTTAGCCGTTGTGCTAACTTGTTGTGTTATAAAGCACCACCAGGGCCAATTTCTTGAGCTAAGATCCTCTGGTGAAGTTTAGCCGTTGTGCTAACTTGTTGTGTTATAAAGCACCACCAAGGATGAAATTTTGAACTGAGGTTCTTTGGCGAGGTATAGCCGTTGTGCTAACCTGTTGTGTTGTCCAGCACCGCCATGGACAAAATCTTGCATCTGAGGCTCTGGTGAAGTATAGCTGAGTGCTAGCTTGTTGTGTTATAAAGCACCACCAGGGGTAATTTCTGACCTGAGATATCGTTATGTCCTGAATTGTTTTTCCAAATACCAGGGACTTTAAGTCCGATTTCGAGCCCTTTTTGTATATGTATCCAGTTACTCGTCTGACTATCAATTGGATCAAGATTATTTGATAAGTTGGATTGGAGTACTTTTAGTACTTGATTGTAATGAGTGATTCTTAGTATGTGATTGACCTTTGAGATATTTGATCTGATTAGTATTTGATTATGATAAGCGAGATTGAAATGATTCTTAATACGTGATCGACTTTCGAGAACTATTTTGATCTGATTAGTACAAGTTGGAATGTTGAGGACGACATTCTTTTAAGGAGGGGAGTTGTAACGCCCCGAGGCAGAAGAAAAGGGAAAAATTGCTGATGAATAGTGTTTTGTGAGGAATCCGGCCAGAAGCCGTGCAAATTCCTTATATTTTTCTTAAAATTCCCTTTTCTTTGATAAATACCACTTTATAATGGCCCTACTACTCAATCACCCCACAATAAGTGCCAATGAACCTAGAAAATAGGGTTTCACACTTCGGTTTCAAGATTTGAGCAAATTAGGGTTTTCGCGATTTTTCCGCCGGATGAATTTTCGGGACGGAGCAAGGATCAAATTTGGTGATTAAAAGTGACTTTTAAGTGAAAAATAATATGTGAGTAGTAGCAATGATATAAGGTTAGTGAATGGGAAGTAAAAACCCTAGTACGTGAGTTTTTAAGAAAAACGGCGCGAACCGACGGGTCCCGCGCATTACCGATTGAACGCGCCACTTGACCACCATTTTTCTTACCAAACAAGCTTATTGACTTTTGCATAAAATATCTTCTTAGTTTGCAGCTGGTTTGACCGAATTTATGAGGCTTAAAATGCAAGAAAGAAAGAGAAAAAAGTGTCGCCACCTTAAGGCTTCTTGACCAAGACTTAGTCTTTCTATTTAAGCACCAAAATTCAGCAACTTTCCTCTTCATTTTTGCTGCTGCTGGCCGAGAGGAAGGAGAAGAAAAACACTAAGGGAAACATTCCATTTCCTTCTTGATTTGCTTCAACCCAAGTAACAAATCCAATTCTAAACCGATTAAAGTACTAAGTGTGAGTTGGGAAGCTTGAGGAACCAGGAAATATCAAAGGGGGTGAAGGATTACTCTATCAAGCCTTGCTTTTGAGGTACAAACATTTGATCATGATCTTTGTTGCTTTAAATTTTGCTTTAAGATGTTTATTTAGCTTAAGTTTTGGCTTGATTTCATGATTATGCAAGTGGGTGTGATGAATTTGGAAGTTTTCCCCTTTTATATGATGAACTAGGGCTTGGGGAATTTCTGCCCAATTTGATGTATGATATATATATATTGCAATTGAGGTTTTATAAGGGGTTTTGGTAGTGATTAGAACAAGAAAATTGAGAAAGTTCCATTGATTACAAAAAATTCCAGAATCTGGAAAATTTTCCCCAACATTCTGTCCGAATTTGTAACCCTATGTTCGAGGCCGAATTGGCCTTAGGTCAAAGAATTAAAGTTGTATATAATGGTATTTTATAGGTTCCTACAAAATTTCAGCTCAATCGGAACAACGTAGGTCGTGAAAAGTCCAAAATACCCTTACTGTTTTAAGTTTTTTCCCAGCAGTCCGTGTGATCAGTTTGTCCAGTTTATCACATTTTTTGACTAGGATCCGTACTGATTTAGCTTTTTTCCAAAACATGAAAGTTGTAGTATCCTGACTTAGCTTTCAAATGCCTCTAAGAACACCAGAATTGGACTTTTGTAGCCTGAGATATGTCCATTACAGTGTAATGCGGTTAAACAGCCGACAAAGTGGATTTTGGTTCTGTAATTTGAGGATTTGACTAAGTTACATTAGAAACTGGACTAAGTGACCTTCATGAACATTGTAGCCCTGAGTCATAGCTTCGAAACGGCATAGGTTGCGCCTCAATCCGATAAGCGTTGCCTCGGATATGTTATTTCCGCATCCATACGTCAAATCTGTCTTTTGCTAAATTGAATTTCTGCACTTGCTATTATTGTGAATCTTGATCTTATGATATTGTGAGCCTATGGAACGGCTCTTGACATGAATTGCTGATATATGTGATGTTGGGTTTTGGTTGAGGAAAAATAATGAAGCCTAAATGGCTGGAAAATTAGGTAAACACAAAGGGCATGCTGCCCGAATTTTTACTCGAGAACTAGAAAACTATATTTGCAACTTGAGTGAAGGTTAAGTGATTACCACTTGAACTAGCGAGAACTTTTGCTACTTTGTTATCGATGGTTATACGTTAAAACCTAAACGAACTTGTACTCTTGAGGAAAAGATATAATGGCCAATGTAAACTTGTATTTCCTTGTACTTTCAACTCAAGTATTGTTTCCAAGTATATATGCTACAAAAACCTTATGATTTGAAAAGCGAGCAAGTGTTTCACGAATGCCTTTCAAATGAATTTCAATTGGTTGATTCTTATGAACGGAACGTTTAAGTTTCAAATCTTACTCGTGTTTCAAAGTTCTCAAATCGGATTTTTATCGCAGATCTGGACTCCAAATCTGGAGTATAATTGAACGTGACTACTTCAGGCACTATAGTTTGAGTGAGTGATCCCTCAACTATTTCCAAAGTTACTTTTGAACTAATTCTTGCATTTATTACTCCATTGCATATCATTTGGGTTTGGGTGTATGCCATGACATAATTTGGCTCCAATGAGTTCCTGGAAAGTCTTGTGCTTAGAACCAATGTCTCCACTATTGTTTACACATTCTTTGGAGTACGATGGCTCCTTACTTCTGTTTCATGGTTACTGATCTAAACGAGCATTGTGATATTTTAAGTACAAAGAAATTCACTGGCTCACATGAGCAATAAATGAACATTTGATTACTGCAATCATGAATCATATCAATGGCTTTATTGTGAAAAAACTTGGCTGTTTGATTTACTGGTCACTGTCGCTGAAGCTTCTAGTCACCCCTATTATCTTCTTCTCCCCCAGGGATTCGAAGTAAAAAAAGGGGGGAAAAAAAAGAAAAAACTTTGGGGTTTTTTTTAGATCCTTGTGTGCGCTGGAATTGGCGTACATCTTGTATAGTTTAGTTTTAAGTTTTGGTTGTGTACTTTTTGGGGCTTGTATAAATATTGGAATTGAATCGGATTGTAAACTACTTTTACGCTTGCACTAGGTTTCAGCTCGGGCTTATGATATGTAATTTTTGGAGAATTGGATGTATTATTTGAGTTGTACCTTGTAATTTTAACCTTGAGAAATGTAGTAATGGAGTGAGTCCGGCGAGAGCTGGGCAGGCGTTTGTCCCGCTAAACCCTTTTGGTTCGCCTTAGGGGAGGTGGGGTCGTTACAAATGGAACAGGAGCTTAGGCTTCAGATCTTGTAGGTATCCTAGGCTTAAAGTTTAGGATGCCGGACTGTGGGATTGGTTGTACGGTTCAGTGCTCTTTTGGAGCGTCAGTTGTGACTCTTGAAATGTACAGTAAGATATGACTTATTGAGCTTCGTTTAAAAAACATATGGGTTTGAGTCGTGAAGTTTCTTAGTTTGAATTCTGTACTTGGTGTACCTGATATTTTTTTCCTGAGAAATGCTCGGAATTTAGACGGAATATGGTTAACGACATGAGTGATAGAAATTATGATGAGTTTGAGATCTAAGTTTTAATGGCACAGGTTAAGAGCACAGAAGAGATTTTTGTCTTGTACTCCAGACTTAACTGAATGAGGAAAATTGGAAATAATGTAACTTGGACTTGTCCAATAAAGTGTTGGCTTGGTTTTGAATACATTTGGGTGGTGGCTGGATTGTTGAGAAATTTTTGATTTTGCAAACCTTCAATCTAGTCTTCTTGGTTTGGATTAAGGATGGCACCACCGTTTGTAATGTTGGGATTTGAACTACTTGACTGCCCGTAACTGACAGGCTATTCACTTGAGACTTGAACATTGTTAGCAAGTGTGCTTTTACGTACACTATGTGGTTGTGATTTGACCTGAATATATGGTATTTCATTTACGCATGAGCCAAGTTAGTTTGGGTTTGTATACCGACCTGTAAGTGACTTGAATGTTGGAACGGCTTAGTGTACCCTACACTACACTGGATAGACCTGCCTACACTGAAAAATAGGTATCTCTTTTACTCTTGAGCAAGTATCTTGATTTAATATATATCTTGTATGTGGATTTGAGTTTGATGACTGCTTGAGAGTGTGAATTACTGGGCATAAGCTAGGCGAGTGAGTTTCTACTCATACCCGTGTTCCTTGAACCTGAAATAATTGACCCTGCTTTTGAACCGATATACTTGAACCCTGCTTTTGACTCTGTTTCTGAACATTTTCGTACTTGTTTGGTTGTAGACCGGCTACTACTCCTCTGTAGCGGTTGAACTGAACCTTTCTGATGAGGTATAGCCTGTTGTGTTACCAAGCACCGCCATTCTCTTGGCGAGGCATACCTGTTGTGTTTCCAAGCACCATCAGGGATGAAATTCTTGAACTGAACCTCTTTGATGAGGTATTGCCTGTTGTGTTACCAAGCACCACCATTCTTTTGGCGAGGCATACCTGTTGTGTTTCAAAGCACCATCAGGGATGAAACTTTGACTTGAGGCTCTCTGGTGAAGTTTAGCCGTTGTGCTAACTTGTTGTGTTATAAAGCACCACCAGGGCCAATTTCTTGAGCTAAGATCCTCTGGTGAAGTTTAGCCGTTGTGCTAACTTGTTGTGTTATAAAGCACCACTAAGGATGAAATTTTGAACTGAGGTTCTTTGGCGAGGTATAGCCGTTGTGCTAACCTGTTGTGTTGTCCAGCACCGCCATGGAAAAAATCTTGCATCTGAGGCTCTGGTGAAGTATAGCTGAGTGCTAGCTTGTTGTGTTATAAAGCACCACCAGGGGTAATTTCTGACCTGAGATATCGTTATGTCCTGAATTGTTTTTCCAAATACCAGGGACTTTAAGTCCGATTTCGAGCCCTTTTTGTATATGTATCCAGTTACTCGTCTGACTATCAATTGGATCAAGATTATTTGATAAGTTGGATTGGAGTACTTTTAGTACTTGATTGTAATGAGTGATTCTTAGTATGTGATTGACCTTTGAGATATTTGATCTGATTAGTATTTGATTATGATAAGCGAGATTGAAATGATTCTTAATACGTGATCGACTTTCGAGAACTATTTTGATCTGATTAGTACAAGTTGGAATGTTGAGGACGACATTCTTTTAAGGAGGGGAGTTGTAACGCCCCGAGGCAGAAGAAAAGGGAAAAATTGCTGATGAATAGTGTTTTGTGAGGAATCCGGCCAGAAGCCGTGCAAATTCCTTATATTTTTCTTAAAATTCCCTTTTCTTTGATAAATACCACTTTATAATGGCCCTACTACTCAATCACCCCACAATAAGTGCCAATGAACCTAGAAAATAGGGTTTCACACTTCGGTTTCAAGATTTGAGCAAATTAGGGTTTTCGCGATTTTTCCGCCGATGAATTTTCGGGACGGAGCAAGGATCAAATTTGGTGATTAAAAGTGACTTTTAAGTGAAAAATAATATGTGAGTAGTAGCAATGATATAAGGTTAGTGAATGGGAAGTAAAAACCCTAGTACGTGAGTTTTTAAGAAAAACGGCGCGAACCGGCGGGTCCCGCGCATTACCGATTGAACGCGCCACTTGACCACCATTTTTCTTACCAAACAAGCTTATTGACTTTTGCATAAAATATCTTCTTAGTTTGCAGCTGGTTTGACCGAATTTATGAGGCTTAAAATGCAAGAAAGAAAGAGAAAAAAGTGTCGCCACCTTAAGGCTTCTTGACCAAGACTTAGTCTTTCTATTTAAGCACCAAAATTCAGCAACTTTCCTCTTCATTTTTGCTGCTGCTGGCCGAGAGGAAGGAGAAGAAAAACACTAAGGGAAACATTCCATTTCCTTCTTGATTTGCTTCAACCCAAGTAACAAATCCAATTCTAAACCGATTAAAGTACTAAGTGTGAGTTGGGAAGCTTGAGGAACCAGGAAATATCAAAGGGGGTGAAGGATTACTCTATCAAGCCTTGCTTTTGAGGTACAAACATTTGATCATGATCTTTGTTGCTTTAAATTTTGCTTTAAGATGTTTATTTAGCTTAAGTTTTGGCTTGATTTCATGATTATGCAAGTGGGTGTGATGAATTTGGAAGTTTTCCCCTTTTATATGATGAACTAGGGCTTGGGGAATTTCTGCCCAATTTGATGTATGATATATATATATTGCAATTGAGGTTTTATAAGGGGTTTTGGTAGTGATTAGAACAAGAAAATTGAGAAAGTTCCATTGATTACAAAAAATTCCAGAATCTGGAAAATTTTCCCCAACATTCTGTCCGAATTTGTAACCCTATGTTCGAGGCCGAATTGGCCTTAGGTCAAAGAATTAAAGTTGTATATAATGGTATTTTATAGGTTCCTACAAAATTTCAGCTCAATCGGAACAACGTAGGTCGTGAAAAGTCCAAAATACCCTTACTGTTTTTAAGTTTTTTCCCAGCAGTCCGTGTGATCAGTTTGTCCAGTTTATCACATTTTTTGACTAGGATCCGTACTGATTTAGCTTTTTTCCAAAACATGAAAGTTGTAGTATCCTGACTTAGCTTTCAAATGCCTCTAAGAACACCAGAATTGGACTTTTGTAGCCTGAGATATGTCCATTACAGTGTAATGCGGTTAAACAGCCGACAAAGTGGATTTTGGTTCTGTAATTTGAGGATTTGACTAAGTTACATTAGAAACTGGACTAAGTGACCTTCATGAACATTGTAGCCCTGAGTCATAGCTTCGAAACGGCATAGGTTGCGCCTCAATCCGATAAGCGTTGCCTCGGATATGTTATTTCCGCATCCATACGTCAAATCTGTCTTTTGCTAAATTGAATTTCTGCACTTGCTATTATTGTGAATCTTGATCTTATGATATTGTGAGCCTATGGAACGGCTCTTGACATGAATTGCTGATATATGTGATGTTGGGTTTTGGTTGAGGAAAAATAATGAAGCCTAAATGGCTGGAAAATTAGGTAAACACAAAGGGCATGCTGCCCGAATTTTTACTCGAGAACTAGAAAACTATATTTGCAACTTGAGTGAAGGTTAAGTGATTACCACTTGAACTAGCGAGAACTTTTGCTACTTTGTTATCGATGGTTATACGTTAAAACCTAAACGAACTTGTACTCTTGAGGAAAAGATATAATGGCCAATGTAAACTTGTATTTCCTTGTACTTTCAACTCAAGTATTGTTTCCAAGTATATATGCTACAAAAACCTTATGATTTGAAAAGCGAGCAAGTGTTTCACGAATGCCTTTCAAATGAATTTCAATTGGTTGATTCTTATGAACGGAACGTTTAAGTTTCAAATCTTACTCGTGTTTCAAAGTTCTCAAATCGGATTTTTATCGCAGATCTGGACTCCAAATCTGGAGTATAATTGAACGTGACTACTTCAGGCACTATAGTTTGAGTGAGTGATCCCTCAACTATTTCCAAAGTTACTTTTGAACTAATTCTTGCATTTATTACTCCATTGCATATCATTTGGGTTTGGGTGTATGCCATGACATAATTTGGCTCCAATGAGTTCCTGGAAAGTCTTGTGCTTAGAACCAATGTCTCCACTATTGTTTACACATTCTTTGGAGTACGATGGCTCCTTACTTCTGTTTCATGGTTACCTGATCTAAACGAGCATTGGATATTTAAGTACAAGAACTTCACTGGCTCACATGAGCAATAAATGAACATTTGATTACTGCATCATGACATCATATCAATGCTTTATTGTGAAAAAATACTTGGCTGTTGATTTTACTGGTCACTCGCTGAGCTTCTAGCTCACCCCCTATTATCTTCTTCTCCCCCCAGGGATCGAAGTAAAGGAAGAACTTGTTTTTAGATCTTTGTGTGGCTGGATGGCGTACATCTTGTATAGTTTAGTTTTAGTTTTGGTTTGTGTACTTTTGGGCTTGTATAAATATTGGAATTGAATCGGATGTAAATCTACATTTTACGCTTAGAACTAGTTTCCGCTTCGCTTATGATATGTAATTTTGGAGAATTGGATGTATTATTTGAGTTGTACCTTGTAATTTACTTGAGAAATGTAGTAAGTGAGTGAGTCCCGGCGAGAGCTGGGCAGGCGGTCCGCTAAACCCTTTGGTTCGCCTTAGGGGGAGGTGGGGTCGTTACAAATGGTATCAGAGCTTAGGCTTCAGATCTTTGTAGTGTATCCTAGGCTTAAAGTTTAGGATGCCGGACTGTGGGATTGGTTTGTACGTTCAGTGCTCTTTTGGAGCGTCAGTTGTGACTCTTGAAAATGGTACACGTAAGATATGACTTGATGAGCTTCGTTTAAAACCATATGGTTTGAGTCGTGAAGTTTCTTAGTTTGAATTCTTGTACTTGTGTACCTGATATTTTTCCTGAGGAAATGCTCGTGAATTTTAGACGGAATATGGTTTAACGTACGATGATGTGAATAGAAATTATGATTGAGTTTGAGATAAGTTGTAATGGCACAGGTTAGAGCGCAGAAGATTTTGTCTTGTACTCAAGACTTAACTGAATGAGGAAATTGAAATAATGACTTGGACTTGTCCAATAAGTGTTGGCTTGGGTTTTGATACATTATGGTGGTGGCTGGATTGTTGAGAAAATTTTTGATTTTGCAACCTTCATCTAGTCTTCTTGTTTGATTAAGGATGGCACCACCCGATTTGTAAGTGTTGGGATTTGAACTACTTGAACTGCCTGAGACTGACTTTGAACTGTCGGAAACTGACTAGGCTGAGTTCACTTGAGACTTGAACATTGTTTAGGCAAGTGTGCTTTTACGTACACTTAGTGGTCGTGATTTGACTGAATATATGGTATTTCATTTACGCATGAGCAAGTAGTTTGGTTTGTATACGACCTGTAAGTAGACTTGAATTTGAATCGGCTAGTGTACCCTTACATACACTGGATAGACCTGACCTAACTGAAAATAGAGTATCTCTTTTACTCTTGAGCAAGTATCTTGATTTATATATGATCTGTATGTGGATTTGAGTTTGATGACTGCTTGAGAGTGTGAATTACTGGGCATAAGCTAGGCGAGTGAGTTTCTACTCATAACCCGTGTTCCTTGACTGAAATAATTGACCTGCTTTTGAACCGATATGACTTGAACCTGCTTTTGACTCTGTTTCTGGACATTTCCGTAACTTGTTGTTGTGACCGGCTACTACTCCTCTGTAGGTTGAACTAACCTTTCTGATGAGTATAGCCTTGTGTGTTTAACAAAGCACCGGCCATTCTCTTGCGAGGCATACCTGTTGGTTCCAAGCACATCAAGGGATGAAATTCTTGAACGAACCTCCTTGATGAGGTATTGCCTGTTGTGTTACCGAAGACCACCATTCCTTTTGGCGAGGCCATACTGTTGTGTTTCACAGCAAAGATTTTACCCCCCATCAGGGATGAAACTTTGACTTGAGGCTCTTGGTGAAAGTTTAGCCGTTGGCTACTTGTTTGTGTTAATAAAGCCACCAACTCAGGGCCAATTTCTTGAAGCTACAGATCCTCTGGTGAAGTTAGCCTTTGTGCTAACTTGTTTTGTGTTCATAAAAGCACCACCAAGGATGAAATTTTGAAACTGAGGTTTCTTTGGCGAGTATAGCCGTTTGTGCTAACCTGTTTTGTTGCCAGCACCGCCATGGACAAAAATCTTGCATCTGCGGCCTGGTGAAGTAATAGCTGAAGTGCTAGCTTGTTGTGTTATAAGCACCAGGGGTAATTTCTAGAACCTGAGATATCGTTATGTCCTGATTGTTTTTTCCAAATCCCAGGGACTTTAAAGTCCGATTCGAGCCCTTTTTGTATAGTATCCAGTTACTCGTCTGACTTAATTGGATCAAGATTATTTGATAAGTTGGATTGGAGTACTTTTAGTACTTGATTGTAATGAGTGATCTTAGTATGTGATTGACCTTTGAGATATTTGATCTGATTAGTATTTGATTATGATAAGCGAGATTGAAATGATTCTTAATACGTGATCAACTTTCGAGAACTATTTTGATCTGATTAGTACAAGTTGGAATGTTGAGGACGACATTCTTTTAAGGAGGGGAGTTGTAACGCCCCGAGGCAGAAGAAAAGGGAAAAATTGCTGATGAATAGTGTTTTGTGAGGAATCCGGCCAGAAGCCGTGCAAATTCCTTATATTTTTCTTAAAATTCCTTTTCTTTGATAAATATCACTTTATAATGGCCCTACTACTCAATCACCCCACAATAAGTGCCAATGAACCTAGAAAATAGGGTTTCACACTTCGGTTTCAAGATTTGAGCAAATTAGGGTTTTCGCGATTTTTCCGCCGGATGAATTTTCGGGACGGAGCAAGGATAAATTTGGTGAGTAAAAGTGGACTTTTAAGTGAAAAATAATATGTGAGTAGTAGCCAAGATTAAGGTTATGAATGGGAAGTAAAAAAACCTAGTACGTGAGTTTTTAAGAAAAACGGCGCGACCACCGGCCGTCCGCATTACCGATGAACCGCCCACTTGACCACACAATTTTCTTACCAACACAAGCTTATTGACTTGCTAAATATCTTCTTAGTTTGGCAGCTGGTTTGACTCGAATTTAAATGAGGCTTAAAATGCAAGAAAGAAAGAGAAAAAAGTGTCCGCCACCTAATGCTTTTTGACCAGACTTTAGTCTTTTCTATTTAAGCAGCCAAAATTCAGCAACTTCCTCTTCATTTTTGCTGCTGCTGCGAGAGGAAGGAAGAAAGAAAATACACTAAAGGGAAACATTCGAAATAAAAAACATTTCCTTCTGATTTGCTTCAACCCCAAGTAACAGAATCCAATCTAAACCGATTAATACTAATGTGAGTTGGAAGCTGAGGAAACCAGAAAATCAAAGGGGTGAAGGATAACTCATTACAAGCCTTGCTTTTGAGGTAAGCAACATTTGATCATGAACTTTGTTGCTTTAAATTTGCTTTAAGATGTATTTAGCTTAAGTTTTGGCTTATTTCATGATTATGCAAGTGGGTGTGATAATTGGAAGTTTTCCCTTTTTATATATGAACTAAAGGGCTTGGGGAATTTCTGCCCAATTTGATGTATATATATATGGGGCAAAAATGAGGTTTTATATGGGTTTTGGTAGTGATTAGAACAAGAAAATTGAGAAGTTCCATTGATTAAAAAATTCAGAATCTGGAAAATTTTCCCCAACATCCTGTTCCGAATTGTAACCCTATGTTCGAGCCGAATTTGGCCTTAGGTCAAAGTAATTTAAAGTTGTAGATAATGGTATTTTATAGGGTCCTACAAAATTTCAGCTCAATCGGAGCAACGTAGGTCGTGAAAAGTCCAAAATACCCTTACTGTTTTAAGTTTTTCCCCAGCAGTCCGTGTGATCAGTTTGTCCAGTTTATCACGTTTTTCGACTAGGATCCGTACTGATTTAGCTTTTCTCCAAAACATGAAAGTTGTAGTATTCTGACTTAGCTTTCAAATGCCTCTAAGAACACCAGAATTGGACTTTTGTAGCCTGAGATATGTCCATTACAGTGTAATGCAGTTAAACAGCCGACAAAGTGGATTTTGGTTCTGTAATTTGAGGATTTGACTAAGTTACATTAGAAACTGGACTAAGTGACCTTCATGAACATTGTAGCCCTATGTCTTAGCTTCGAAACGGCATAGGTTTCGCCTCAATCCGATAAGCGTAGCCTCGGATACATTATTTCCGCATCCATACGTCAAATCTGTCTTTTGCTAAATTGAATTTCTGCACTTGCTATTATTGTGAATCTTGTTCTTATGCTATTGTGAGCCTATGGAACGGCTCTTGACATGAATTGCTGATATATGTGATGTTGGGTTTTGGTTGAGGAAAAATAATGAAGCCTAAATGGCTGGAAAATTAGGTAAAAACAAAGGGCATGCTGCCCGATTTTTTACTCGAGAACTAGAAAACTATATTTGCAACTTGAGTGAAGGTTAAGTGATTATCACTTAAACTAGCGAGCACCTTTGCTACTTTTTTATCGAGGGTTATACGTTAAAAACCTAAACGAACTTGTACCCTTGAGGAAAAGATATAATGGCCAATGTAAACTTGTATTTCCTTGTACTTTCAACTCAAGTGTTGTTTTCCAAGTATATATGCTACAAAAACCTTATGATTTGAAAAGCGAGCAAGTGTTTCACGAATACCTTTCAAATGAATTTCAATTGGTTGATTCTTATGAACGGAACGTTTAAGTTTCAAATCTTACTCGTGTTTCAAAGTTCTCAAATCGGATTTTTATCGCAGATCTGGACTCCAAATCTGGAGTATAATTGAACGTGACTACTTCAGGCACTATAGTTTGAGTGAGTGATCCCTCAACTATTTCCAAAGTTACTTTTGAACTAATTCTTACATTTATTACTCCATTGCATATCATTTGGGTTTGGGTGTATGCCATGACATAATTTGGCTCCAATGAGTTCCTGGAAAGTCTTGTACTTAGAACCAATGTCTCCACTATTGTTTACACATTCTTTGGAGTACGATGGCTCCTTACAGCTGTTTCATGGTTACCTGATCTAAACGAGCATTGGATATTTAAGTACAAGAACTTCACTGGCTCACATGAGCAATAAATGAACATTTGATTACTGCATCATGACATCATATCAATGCTTTATTGTGAAATATACTTAGCTGTTGATTTTACTGGTCACTCGCTGAGCTTCTAGCTCACCCCCTATTATCTTCTTCTCCCCACAGGGATCGAAGTAAAGGAAGAACTTGTTTTTGGATCTTTGTGTGGCTGGATGGCGTACATCTTGTATAGTTTAGTTTTAGTTTTGGTTTGTGTACTTTTGGGCTTGTATAAATATTTGGAATTGAATCGAATGTAAATCTACATTTTACACTTAGAACTAGTTTCCGCTTCGCTTATGATATGTAATTTTGGAGAATTGGATGTATTATTTGAGTTGTACCTTGTAATTTACTTGAGAAATGTAGTAAGTGAGTGAGTCCCGGCGAGAGTTGGGCAGGCGGTCCGCTAAACCCTTTGGTTCGCCTTAGGGGGAGGTGGGGTCGTTACAAATGGTATCAGAGCTTAGGCTTCAGATCTTTGTAGTGTATCCTAGGCTTAAAGTTTAGGATGCCGGACTGTGGGATTGGTTTGTACGTTCAGTGCTTTTTTGGAGCGTCAGTTGTGACTCTTGAAAATGGTACACGTAAGATATGACTTGATGAGCTTCGTTTAAAACCATATGGTCTGAGTCGTGAAGTTTCTTAGTTTGAATTCTTGTACTTGTGTACCTGATATTTTTCCTGAGGAAATGCTCGTGAATTTTAGACGGAATATGGTTTAACGTACGATGATGTGAATAGAAATTATGATTGAGTTTGAGATAAGTTGTAATGGCACAGGTTAGAGCGCAGAAGATTTTGTCTTGTACTCAAGACTTAACTGAATGAGGAAATTGAAATAATGACTTGGACTTGTCCAATAAGTGTTGGCTTGGGTTTTGATACATTATGGTGGTGGCTGGATTGTTGAGAAAATTTTTGATTTTGCAACCTTCATCTAGTCTTATTGTTTGATTAAGGATGGCACCACCCGATTTGTAAGTGTTGGGATTTGAACTACTTGAACTGCCGGAAACTGACTAGGCTGAGTTCACTTGAGACTTGAACATTGTTTAGGCAAGTGTGCTTTTACGTACACTTAGTGGTTGTGATTTGACTGAATATATGGTATTTCATTTACGCATGAGCAAGTAGTTTGGTTTGTATACGACCTGTAAGTAGACTTGAATTTGAATCGGCTAGTGTACCCTTACATACACTGGATAGACCTGACCTAACTGAAAATAGGGTATCTCTTTTACTCTTGAGCAAGTATCTTGATTTATATATGATCTGTATGTGGATTTGAGTTTGATGACTGCTTGAGAGTGTGAATTACTGGGCATAAGCTAGGTGAGTGAGTTTCTACTCATACCCGTGTTCTTTGAACCTGAAATAATTGACCCTGCTTTTGAACCGATATACTTGAACCCTGCTTTTGACTCTGTTTCTGAACATTTTCGTACCTGTTTGGTTGTAGACCGGCTACTACTCCTCTGTAGCGGTTGAACTGAACCTCTTTGATGAGGTATAGCCTGTTGTGTTACCAAGCACCGCCATTCTCTTGGCGAGGCATACCTGTTGTGTTTCCAAGCACCATCAGGGATGAAATTCTTGAACTGAACCTCTTTGATGAGGTATAGCCTGTTGTGTTACCAAGCACCGCCATTCTCTTGGCGAGGCATACCTGTTGTGTTTCCAAGCACCATCAGGGATGAAATTCTTGAACTGAACCTCTTTGATGAGGTATTGCCTGTTGTGTTACCAAGCACCGCCATTCTTTTGGCGAGGCATACCTGTTGTGTTTCAAAGCACCATCAGGGATGAAACTTTGACTTGAGGCTCTCTGGTGAAGTTTAGCCGTTGTGCTAACTTGTTGTGTTATAAAGCACCACCAGGGCCAATTTCTTGAGCTAAGATCCTCTGGTGAAGTTTAGCCGTTGTGCTAACTTGTTGTGTTATAAAGCACCACCAAGGATGAAATTTTGAACTGAGGTTCTTTGGCGAGGTATAGCCGTTGTGCTAACCTGTTGTGTTGTCCAGCACCGCCATGGACAAAATCTTGCATCTGAGGCTCTGGTGAAGTATAGCTGAGTGCTAGCTTGTTGTGTTATAAAGCACCACCAGGGGTAATTTCTGACCTGAGATATCGTTATGTCCTGAATTGTTTTTCCAAATACCAGGGACTTTAAGTCCGATTTCGAGCCCTTTTTGTATATGTATCCAGTTACTCGTCTGACTATCAATTGGATCAAGATTATTTGATAAGTTGGATTGGAGTACTTTTAGTACTTGATTGTAATGAGTGATTCTTAGTATGTGATTGACCTTTGAGATATTTGATCTGATTAGTATTTGATTATGATAAGCGAGATTGAAATGATTCTTAATACGTGATCGACTTTCGAGAACGTCGAGGATGTCGAGGATGACATTCTTTTAAGGAGGGGAGTTGTAACGCCCCGAGGCAGAAGAAAAGGGAAAAATTGCTGGTGAATAGTGTTTTGTGAGGAATCCGGCCAGAAGCCGTGCAAATTCCTTATATTTTTCTTAAAATTTCTTTTTCTTTGATAAATACCACTTTACAATGGCCCTACTACTCAATCACCCCACAATAAGTGCCAATGAACCTAGAAAATAGGGTTTCACAGTTCGGTTTCAAGATTTGAGCAAATTAGGATTTTCGCGATTTTTCCGCCGGATGAATTTTCGGGACGGAGCAAGGATCAAATTTGGTGATTAAAAGTGACTTTTAAGTGAAAAATAATATGTGAGTAGTAGCAATGATATAAGGTTAGTGAATGAGAAGTAAAAACCCTAGTACGTGAGTTTTTAAGGAAAACGGCGCGAACCGGCGGGTCCCGCGCACTACCGATTGAACGCACCACTTGATCACCATTTTTCTTACCAAACTAGCTTATTGACTTTGAGCAAAATATCTTCTTAAATTACAGCTAAGGCTGACCGAATTATGAGGCTTAAAATGCAAAGGAAAAGAAAGAGAAAAATGGAAGGTAGTGGTGGCGACACTTGACCAAGACTTGGTCTTTCCATTTAACTCCAAATTTCACAACTTTCCCCTTCATTTTTCTGCTGCTTGGCCGAGAGAGACAAGAGAGAAAAAGACCAAAGGAAAACAATTCCATCTTCTTGATTTGCTTCAACCCAAGTAACAAATCCAAATCCAAACCGATTAAAGGGTAGCTTGTGAGTTAGGAAGCTTGAGGAACCAAGAAATATCAAAGGGGGTGAAGAATCACTCTACCAAGCCTTGTTTTTGAGGTACCAACATTTGATCATGATCTTTGTTGCTTTGAATCTTGCTTTAAGATGTGTTTTTAGCTTAAGTTTTGGTTTGATTTCATGATTATGCAAGTGGGTGTGATGAATTTGGAAGTTTTCCCCTTTTATATGATGAACTAGGGCTTGAGGAATTTCTGCCCAATTTGTTGTATGATGCTTGTATGTTGCAATTAAGGTTGTATAAGGTGTTTTGGTAGTGATTAGAACAAGAAAATTGAGAAAGTTCCATTGATTACAAAAAAATTCCAGAATCTGGAAAATTTTCCCCAACATTCTGTCCGAATTTGTAACCCTATGTTAGAGGCCGAATTTGCCTTAGGTCAAAGAATGAAAGTTGTATAGAATGGTATTTTATAGGTGCCTACAAAATTTCAGCTCAATTAAAGCAACGTAGGTCATGAAAAGTCCAAAATACCCTTACTGTTTTAAGTTTTTCCCCAGCAGTCCGTGTGATCAGTTTGTCCAGTTTATCACGTTTTTTGACTAGGATCCGTACTGATTTAGCTTTTTCCCAAAACATGAAAGTTTTAGTATTCTGACTTATCTTTCAAATGCCTCTAAGAACACCAGAATTGGACTTTTGTAGCCTGAGATATGTCCATTACAGTGTAATGCGGTTAAACAGCCGACAAAGTGGATTTTGGTTCTGTAATTTGAGGATTTGACTAAGTTACATTAGAAAATGGACTAAGTGACCTTCATGAACATTTTATCCCTGAGTCTTAGCTTCGAAACGGCATAAGTTGCGCCTCAATCCGATAAGCGTAGCCTCGGATATGTTATTTCCGCATCCATACGTCAAAGCTGTCTTTTGCTAAATTGAATTTCTGCACTTGCTATTATTGTGAATCTTGATCTTATGATATTGTGAGCCTATGGAACGGCCCTTGACATGAATTGCTGATATATGTGATGTTGGGTTTTGGTTGAGGAAAAATAATGAAGCCTAAATGGCTGGAAAATTAGGTAAACACAAAGGGCATGCTGCCCGAATTTTTACTCGAGAACTAGAAAACTATACTTGCAACTTGAGTGAAGGTTAAGTGATTACCACTTGAACTAGCGAGAACTTTTGCTACTTTGTTATCGATGGTTATACGTTAAAAACCTAAACGAACTTGTACTCTTGAGGAAAAGATATAATGGCCAATGTAAACTTGTATTTCCTTGTACTTTCAACTCAAGTATTGTTTCCAAGTAAATATGCTACAAAAAAAAACCTTATGATTTGAAAAGCGAGCAAGTGTTTCACGAATGCCTTTCAAATGAATTTCAATTGGTTGATTCTTATGAACGGAACGTTTAAGTTTCAAATCTTACTCGTGTTTCAAAGTTCTCAAATCGGATTTTTATCGCAGATCTGGACTCCAAATCTGGAGTATAATTGAACGTGACTACTTCAGGCACTATAGTTTGAGTGAGTGATCCCTCAACTATTTCCAAAGTTACTTTTGAACTAATTCTTACATTTATTACTCCATTGCATATCATTTGGGTTTGGGTGTATGCCATGACATAATTTGGCTCCAATGAGTTCCTAGAAAGTCTTGTTCTTAGAACCAATGTCTCCACTATTGTTTACACATTCTTTGGAGTACGATGGCTCCTTACAGCTGTTTCATGGTTACCTGATCTAAACGAGCATTGGATATTTAAGTACAAGAACTTCACTGGCTCACATGAGCAATAAATGAACATTTGATTACTGCATCATGACATCAATTTGATTTATTGTACGTTCTTCTGATGTTTGTTTTTTGAGTCATCGTGAGACTTCTAGCCTCACCCCTATTATCCTTCTTCTAGGTGAGTAGGTAGTTGTTTTTTTGAGTTTGTGGGTAGGTAGCGTACATCTTGTATAGTTTAGTTTTAGTTTTGGTTTGTGTACTTTTGGGCTTGTATAAATATTTGGAATTGAATCGAATGTAAATCTACATTTTACACTTAGAACTAGTTTCCGCTTCGCTTATGATATGTAATTTTGGAGAATTGGATGTATTATTTGAGTTGTACCTTGTAATTTACTTGAGAAATGTAGTAAGTGAGTGAGTCCCGGCGAGAGTTGGGCAGGCGGTCCGCTAAACCCTTTGGTTCGCCTTAGGGGGAGGTGGGGTCGTTACAAATGGTATCAGAGCTTAGGCTTCAGATCTTTGTAGTGTATCCTAGGCTTAAAGTTTAGGATGCCGGACTGTGGGATTGGTTTGTACGTTCAGTGCTTTTTTGGAGCGTCAGTTGTGACTCTTGAAAATGGTACACGTAAGATATGACTTGATGAGCTTCGTTTAAAACCATATGGTCTGAGTCGTGAAGTTTCTTAGTTTGAATTCTTGTACTTGTGTACCTGATATTTTTCCTGAGGAAATGCTCGTGAATTTTAGACGGAATATGGTTTAACGTACGATGATGTGAATAGAAATTATGATTGAGTTTGAGATAAGTTGTAATGGCACAGGTTAGAGCGCAGAAGATTTTGTCTTGTACTCAAGACTTAACTGAATGAGGAAATTGAAATAATGACTTGGACTTGTCCAATAAGTGTTGGCTTGGGTTTTGATACATTATGGTGGTGGCTGGATTGTTGAGAAAATTTTTGATTTTGCAACCTTCATCTAGTCTTATTGTTTGATTAAGGATGGCACCACCCGATTTGTAAGTGTTGGGATTTGAACTACTTGAACTGCCGGAAACTGACTAGGCTGAGTTCACTTGAGACTTGAACATTGTTTAGGCAAGTGTGCTTTTACGTACACTTAGTGGTTGTGATTTGACTGAATATATGGTATTTCATTTACGTATGAGCAAGTAGTTTGGTTTGTATACGACCTGTAAGTAGACTTGAATTTGAATCGGCTAGTGTACCCTTACATACACTGGATAGACCTGACCTAACTGAAAATAGGGTATCTCTTTTACTCTTGAGCAAGTATCTTGATTTATATATGATCTGTATGTGGATTTGAGTTTGATGACTGCTTGAGAGTGTGAATTACTGGGCATAAGCTAGGTGAGTGAGTTTCTACTCATACCCGTGTTCTTTGAACCTGAAATAATTGACCCTGCTTTTGAACCGATATACTTGAACCCTGCTTTTGACTCTGTTTCTGAACATTTTCGTACCTGTTTGGTTGTAGACCGGCTACTACTCCTCTGTAGCGGTTGAACTGAACCTCTTTGATGAGGTATAGCCTGTTGTGTTACCAAGCACCGCCATTCTCTTGGCGAGGCATACCTGTTGTGTTTCCAAGCACCATCAGGGATGAAATTCTTGAACTGAACCTCTTTGATGAGGTATAGCCTGTTGTGTTACCAAGCACCGCCATTCTCTTGGCGAGGCATACCTGTTGTGTTTCCAAGCACCATCAGGGATGAAATTCTTGAACTGAACCTCTTTGATGAGGTATTGCCTGTTGTGTTACCAAGCACCACCATTCTTTTGGCGAGGCATACCTGTTGTGTTTCAAAGCACCATCAGGGATGAAACTTTGACTTGAGGCTCTCTGGTGAAGTTTAGCCGTTGTGCTAACTTGTTGTGTTATAAAGCACCACCAGGGCCAATTTCTTGAGCTAAGATCCTCTGGTGAAGTTTAGCCGTTGTGCTAACTTGTTGTGTTATAAAGCACCACCAAGGATGAAATTTTGAACTGAGGTTCTTTGGCGAGGTATAGCCGTTGTGCTAACCTGTTGTGTTGTCCAGCACCGCCATGGACAAAATCTTGCATCTGAGGCTCTGGTGAAGTATAGCTGAGTGCTAGCTTGTTGTGTTATAAAGCACCACCAGGGGTAATTTCTGACCTGAGATATCGTTATGTCCTGAATTGTTTTTCCAAATACCAGGGACTTTAAGTCCGATTTCGAGCCCTTTTTGTATATGTATCCAGTTACTCGTCTGACTATCAATTGGATCAAGATTATTTGATAAGTTGGATTGGAGTACTTTTAGTACTTGATTGTAATGAGTGATTCTTAGTATGTGATTGACCTTTGAGATATTTGATCTGATTAGTATTTGATTATGATAAGCGAGATTGAAATGATTCTTAATACGTGATCGACTTTCGAGAACGTCGAGGATGTCGAGGATGACATTCTTTTAAGGAGGGGAGTTGTAACGCCCCGAGGCAGAAGAAAAGGGAAAAATTGCTGGTGAATAGTGTTTTGTGAGGAATCCGGCCAGAAGCCGTGCAAATTCCTTATATTTTTCTTAAAATTTCTTTTTCTTTGATAAATACCACTTTACAATGGCCCTACTACTCAATCACCCCACAATAAGTGCCAATGAACCTAGAAAATAGGGTTTCACAGTTCGGTTTCAAGATTTGAGCAAATTAGGATTTTCGCGATTTTTCCGCCGGATGAATTTTCGGGACGGAGCAAGGATCAAATTTGGTGATTAAAAGTGACTTTTAAGTGAAAAATAATATGTGAGTAGTAGCAATGATATAAGGTTAGTGAATGAGAAGTAAAAACCCTAGTACGTGAGTTTTTAAGGAAAACGGCGCGAACCGGCGGGTCCCGCGCACTACCGATTGAACGCACCACTTGATCACCATTTTTCTTACCAAACTAGCTTATTGACTTTGAGCAAAATATCTTCTTAAATTACAGCTAAGGCTGACCGAATTATGAGGCTTAAAATGCAAAGGAAAAGAAAGAGAAAAATGGAAGGTAGTGGTGGCGACACTTGACCAAGACTTGGTCTTTCCATTTAACTCCAAATTTCACAACTTTCCCCTTCATTTTTCTGCTGCTTGGCCGAGAGAGACAAGAGAGAAAAAGACCAAAGGAAAACAATTCCATCTTCTTGATTTGCTTCAACCCAAGTAACAAATCCAAATCCAAACCGATTAAAGGGTAGCTTGTGAGTTAGGAAGCTTGAGGAACCAAGAAATATCAAAGGGGGTGAAGAATCACTCTACCAAGCCTTGTTTTTGAGGTACCAACATTTGATCATGATCTTTGTTGCTTTGAATCTTGCTTTAAGATGTGTTTTTAGCTTAAGTTTTGGTTTGATTTCATGATTATGCAAGTGGGTGTGATGAATTTGGAAGTTTTCCCCTTTTATATGATGAACTAGGGCTTGAGGAATTTCTGCCCAATTTGTTGTATGATGCTTGTATGTTGCAATTAAGGTTGTATAAGGTGTTTTGGTAGTGATTAGAACAAGAAAATTGAGAAAGTTCCATTGATTACAAAAAAATTCCAGAATCTGGAAAATTTTCCCCAACATTCTGTCCGAATTTGTAACCCTATGTTAGAGGCCGAATTTGCCTTAGGTCAAAGAATGAAAGTTGTATAGAATGGTATTTTATAGGTGCCTACAAAATTTCAGCTCAATTAAAGCAACGTAGGTCATGAAAAGTCCAAAATACCCTTACTGTTTTAAGTTTTTCCCCAGCAGTCCGTGTGATCAGTTTGTCCAGTTTATCACGTTTTATGACTAGGATCCGTACTGATTTAGCTTTTTCCCAAAACATGAAAGGTTTAGTATTCTGACTTATCTTTCAAATGCCTCTAAGAACACCAGAATTGGACTTTTGTAGCCTGAGATATGTCCATTACAGTGTAATGCGGTTAAACAGCCGACAAAGTGGATTTTGGTTCTGTAATTTGAGGATTTGACTAAGTTACATTAGAAAATGGACTAAGTGACCTTCATGAACATTTTATCCCTGAGTCTTAGCTTCGAAACGGCATAAGTTGCGCCTCAATCCGATAAGCGTAGCCTCGGATATGTTATTTCCGCATCCATACGTCAAAGCTGTCTTTTGCTAAATTGAATTTCTGCACTTGCTATTATTGTGAATCTTGATCTTATGATATTGTGAGCCTATGGAACGGCCCTTGACATGAATTGCTGATATATGTGATGTTGGGTTTTGGTTGAGGAAAAATAATGAAGCCTAAATGGCTGGAAAATTAGGTAAACACAAAGGGCATGCTGCCCGAATTTTTACTCGAGAACTAGAAAACTATTCTTGCAACTTGAGTGAAGGTTAAGTGATTACCACTTGAACTAGCGAGAACTTTAGCTACTTTGTTATCGATGGTTATACGTTAAAAACCTAAACGAACTTGTACTCTTGAGGAAAAGATATAATGGCCAATGTAAACTTGTATTTCCTTGTACTTTCAACTCAAGTATTGTTTCCAAGTAAATATGCTACAAAAAAAAACCTTATGATTTGAAAAGCGAGCAAGTGTTTCACGAATGCCTTTCAAATGAATTTCAATTGGTTGATTCTTATGAACGGAACGTTTAAGTTTCAAATCTTACTCGTGTTTCAAAGTTCTCAAATCGGATTTTTATCGCAGATCTGGACTCCAAATCTGGAGTATAATTGAACGTGACTACTTCAGGCACTATAGTTTGAGTGAGTGATCCCTCAACTATTTCCAAAGTTACTTTTGAACTAATTCTTACATTTATTACTCCATTGCATATCATTTGGGTTTGGGTGTATGCCATGACATAATTTGGCTCCAATGAGTTCCTGGAAAGTCTTGTGCTTAGAACCAATGTCTCCACTATTGTTTACACATTCTTTGGAGTACGATGGCTCCTTACAGCTGTTTCATGGTTACCTGATCTAAACGAGCATTGGATATTTAAGTACAAGAACTTCACTGGCTCACATGAGCAATAAATGAACATTTGATTACTGCATCATGACATCATATCAATGCTTTATTGTGAAATATACTTAGCTGTTGATTTTACTGGTCACTCGCTGAGCTTCTAGCTCACCCCCTATTATCTTCTTCTCCCCACAGGGATCGAAGTAAAGGAAGAACTTGTTTTTGGATCTTTGTGTGGCTGGATGGCGTACATCTTGTATAGTTTAGTTTTAGTTTTGGTTTGTGTACTTTTGGGCTTGTATAAATATTTGGAATTGAATCGAATGTAAATCTACATTTTACACTTAGAACTAGTTTCCGCTTCGCTTATGATATGTAATTTTGGAGAATTGGATGTATTATTTGAGTTGTACCTTGTAATTTACTTGAGAAATGTAGTAAGTGAGTGAGTCCCGGCGAGAGTTGGGCAGGCGGTCCGCTAAACCCTTTGGTTCGCCTTAGGGGGAGGTGGGGTCGTTACAAATGGTATCAGAGCTTAGGCTTCAGATCTTTGTAGTGTATCCTAGGCTTAAAGTTTAGGATGCCGGACTGTGGGATTGGTTTGTACGTTCAGTGCTCTTTTGGAGAGTCAGTTGTGACTCTTGAAAATGGTACACGTAAGATATGACTTGATGAGCTTCGTTTAAAACCATATGGTTTGAGTCGTGAAGTTTCTTAGTTTGAATTCTTGTACTTGTGTACCTGATATTTTTCCTGAGGAAATGCTCGTGAATTTTAGACGGAATATGGTTTAACGTACGATGATGTGAATAGAAATTATGATTGAGTTTGAGATAAGTTGTAATGGCACAGGTTAGAGCACAGAAGATTTTGTCTTGTACTCAAGACTTAACTGAATGAGGAAATTGAAATAATGACTTGGACTTGTCCAATAAGTGTTGGCTTGGGTTTTGATACATTATGGTGGTGGCTGGATTGTTGAGAAAATTTTTGATTTTGCAACCTTCATCTAGTCTTATTGTTTGATTAAGGATGGCACCACCCGATTTGTAAGTGTTGGGATTTGAACTACTTGAACTGCCGGAAACTGACTAGGCTGAGTTCACTTGAGACTTGAACATTGTTTAGGCAAGTGTGCTTTTACGTACACTTAGTGGTTGTGATTTGACTGAATATATGGTATTTCATTTACGCATGAGCAAGTAGTTTGGTTTGTATACGACCTGTAAGTAGACTTGAATTTGAATCGGCTAGTGTACCCTTACATACACTGGATAGACCTGACCTAACTGAAAATAGGGTATCTCTTTTACTCTTGAGCAAGTATCTTGATTTATATATGATCTGTATGTGGATTTGAGTTTGATGACTGCTTGAGAGTGTGAATTACTGGGCATAAGCTAGGTGAGTGAGTTTCTACTCATACCCGTGTTCTTTGAACCTGAAATAATTGACCCTGCTTTTGAACCGATATACTTGAACCCTGCTTTTGACTCTGTTTCTGAACATTTTCGTACCTGTTTGGTTGTAGACCGGCTACTACTCCTCTGTAGCGGTTGAACTGAACCTCTTTGATGAGGTATAGCCTGTTGTGTTACCAAGCACCGCCATTCTCTTGGCGAGGCATACCTGTTGTGTTTCCAAGCACCATCAGGGATGAAATTCTTGAACTGAACCTCTTTGATGAGGTATAGCCTGTTGTGTTACCAAGCACCGCCATTCTCTTGGCGAGGCATACCTGTTGTGTTTCCAAGCACCATCAGGGATGAAATTCTTGAACTGAACCTCTTTGATGAGGTATTGCCTGTTGTGTTACCAAGCACCGCCATTCTTTTGGCGAGGCATACCTGTTGTGTTTCAAAGCACCATCAGGGATGAAACTTTGACTTGAGGCTCTCTGGTGAAGTTTAGCCGTTGTGCTAACTTGTTGTGTTATAAAGCACCACCAGGGCCAATTTCTTGAGCTAAGATCCTCTGGTGAAGTTTAGCCGTTGTGCTAACTTGTTGTGTTATAAAGCACCACCAAGGATGAAATTTTGAACTGAGGTTCTTTGGCGAGGTATAGCCGTTGTGCTAACCTGTTGTGTTGTCCAGCACCGCCATGGACAAAATCTTGCATCTGAGGCTCTGGTGAAGTATAGCTGAGTGCTAGCTTGTTGTGTTTTCAAGCACCACCAGGGGTAATTTCGACCTGAGACATCGTTATGTCCTGGACTGTTTTTACAAATATCAGGGACTTTAAGTCCGATTTCGAGCCTTTTGTATATGTATCTAGTTACTCGTCTGACTATCTATTGGATCAAGATTATTTGAGAAGTTGGATTGGAGTACTTTTAGTACTTGATTGTGATGAGTGAGTCTTAGTATGTGATTGACCTTTGAGATATTTGATCTGATTAGTATTTGATTATGATAAGCGAGATTGAAATGATTCTTAATACGTGATCGACTTTCGAGAACTATTTTGATCTGATTAGTACAAGTTGGAATGTCGAGGACGACATTCTTTTAAGGAGGGGAGTTGTAACGCCCCAAGGCAGAAGAAAAGGGAAAAATTGCTGGTGAATAGTGTTTTGTGAGGAATCCGGCCAGAAGCCGTGCAAATTCCTTATATTTTTCTTAAAATTTCTTTTTCTTTGATAAATACCACTTTACAATGGCCCTACTACTCAATCACCCCACAATAAGTGCCAATGAACCTAGAAAATAGGGTTTCACAGTTCGGTTTCAAGATTTGAGCAAATTAGGATTTTCGCGATTTTTCCGCCAGATGAATTTTCGGGACGGAGCAAGGATCAAATTTGGTGATTAAAAGTGACTTTTAAGTGAAAAATAATATGTGAGTAGTAGCAATGATATAAGGTTAGTGAATGAGAAGTAAAAACCCTAGTACGTGAGTTTTTAAGGAAAACGGCGCGAACCGGCGGGTCCCGCGCACTACCGATTGAACGCACCACTTGATCACCATTTTTCTTACCAAACTAGCTTATTGACTTTGAGCAAAATATCTTCTTAAATTACAGCTAAGGCTGACCGAATTATGAGGCTTAAAATGCAAAGGAAAAGAAAGAGAAAAATGGAAGGTAGTGGTGGCGACAAGTGTCGCCACCTTAGAGCTTCTTGACCAAGACTTGGTCTTTCCATTTAACTCCAAATTTCACAACTTTCCCCTTCATTTTGCTGCTGCTTGGCTGAGAGAGACAAGAGAGAAAAAGACCAAAGGAAAACAATTCCATCTTCTTGATTTGCTTCAACCCAAGTAACAAATCCAAATCCAAACCGATTAAAGGGTAGCTTGTGAGTTAGGAAGCTTGAGGAACCAAGAAATATCAAAGGGGGTGAAGAATCACTCTACCAAGCCTTGTTTTTGAGGTACCAACATTTGATCATGATCTTTGTTGCTTTGAATCTTGCTTTAAGATGTGTTTTTAGCTTAAGTTTTGGTTTGATTTCATGATTATGCAAGTGGGTGTGATGAATTTGGAAGTTTTCCCCTTTTATATGATGAACTAGGGCTTGAGGAATTTCTGCCCAATTTGTTGTATGATGCTTGTATGTTGCAATTAAGGTTGTATAAGGTGTTTTGGTAGTGATTAGAACAAGAAAATTGAGAAAGTTCCATTGATTACAAAAAAATTCCAGAATCTGGAAAATTTTCCCCAACATTCTGTCCGAATTTGTAACCCTATGTTAGAGGCCGAATTTGCCTTAGGTCAAAGAATGAAAGTTGTATAGAATGGTATTTTATAGGTGCCTACAAAATTTCAGCTCAATTAAAGCAACGTAGGTCATGAAAAGTCCAAAATACCCTTACTGTTTTAAGTTTTTCCCCAGCAGTCCGTGTGATCAGTTTGTCCAGTTTATCACGTTTTTTGACTAGGATCCGTACTGATTTAGCTTTTTCCCAAAACATGAAAGTTTTAGTATTCTGACTTATCTTTCAAATGCCTCTAAGAACACCAGAATTGGACTTTTGTAGCCTGAGATATGTCCATTACAGTGTAATGCGGTTAAACAGCCGACAAAGTGGATTTTGGTTCTGTAATTTGAGGATTTGACTAAGTTACATTAGAAAATGGACTAAGTGACCTTCATGAACATTTTATCCCTGAGTCTTAGCTTCGAAACGGCATAAGTTGCGCCTCAATCCGATAAGCGTAGCCTCGGATATGTTATTTCCGCATCCATACGTCAAAGCTGTCTTTTGCTAAATTGAATTTCTGCACTTGCTATTATTGTGAATCTTGATCTTATGATATTGTGAGCCTATGGAACGGCCCTTGACATGAATTGCTGATATATGTGATGTTGGGTTTTGGTTGAGGAAAAATAATGAAGCCTAAATGGCTGGAAAATTAGGTAAACACAAAGGGCATGCTGCCCGAATTTTTACTCGAGAACTAGAAAACTATACTTGCAACTTGAGTGAAGGTTAAGTGATTACCACTTGAACTAGCGAGAACTTTTGCTACTTTGTTATCGATGGTTATACGTTAAAAACCTAAACGAACTTGTACTCTTGAGGAAAAGATATAATGGCCAATGTAAACTTGTATTTCCTTGTACTTTCAACTCAAGTATTGTTTCCAAGTAAATATGCTACAAAAAAAAACCTTATGATTTGAAAAGCGAGCAAGTGTTTCACGAATGCCTTTCAAATGAATTTCAATTGGTTGATTCTTATGAACGGAACGTTTAAGTTTCAAATCTTACTCGTGTTTCAAAGTTCTCAAATCGGATTTTTATCGCAGATCTGGACTCCAAATCTGGAGTATAATTGAACGTGACTACTTCAGGCACTATAGTTTGAGTGAGTGATCCCTCAACTATTTCCAAAGTTACTTTTGAACTAATTCTTACATTTATTACTCCATTGCATATCATTTGGGTTTGGGTGTATGCCATGACATAATTTGGCTCCAATGAGTTCCTAGAAAGTCTTGTTCTTAGAACCAATGTCTCCACTATTGTTTACACATTCTTTGGAGTACGATGGCTCCTTACAGCTGTTTCATGGTTACCTGATCTAAACGAGCATTGGATATTTAAGTACAAGAACTTCACTGGCTCACATGAGCAATAAATGAACATTTGATTACTGCATCATGACATCATATCAATGCTTTATTGTGAAATATACTTAGCTGTTGATTTTACTGGTCACTCGCTGAGCTTCTAGCTCACCCCCTATTATCTTCTTCTCCCCACAGGGATCGAAGTAAAGGAAGAACTTGTTTTTGGATCTTTGTGTGGCTGGATGGCGTACATCTTGTATAGTTTAGTTTTAGTTTTGGTTTGTGTACTTTTGGGCTTGTATAAATATTTGGAATTGAATCGAATGTAAATCTACATTTTACACTTAGAACTAGTTTCCGCTTCGCTTATGATATGTAATTTTGGAGAATTGGATGTATTATTTGAGTTGTACCTTGTAATTTACTTGAGAAATGTAGTAAGTGAGTGAGTCCCGGCGAGAGTTGGGCAGGCGGTCCGCTAAACCCTTTGGTTCGCCTTAGGGGGAGGTGGGGTCGTTACAAATGGTATCAGAGCTTAGGCTTCAGATCTTTGTAGTGTATCCTAGGCTTAAAGTTTAGGATGCCGGACTGTGGGATTGGTTTGTACGTTCAGTGCTTTTTTGGAGCGTCAGTTGTGACTCTTGAAAATGGTACACGTAAGATATGACTTGATGAGCTTCGTTTAAAACCATATGGTCTGAGTCGTGAAGTTTCTTAGTTTGAATTCTTGTACTTGTGTACCTGATATTTTTCCTGAGGAAATGCTCGTGAATTTTAGACGGAATATGGTTTAACGTACGATGATGTGAATAGAAATTATGATTGAGTTTGAGATAAGTTGTAATGGCACAGGTTAGAGCGCAGAAGATTTTGTCTTGTACTCAAGACTTAACTGAATGAGGAAATTGAAATAATGACTTGGACTTGTCCAATAAGTGTTGGCTTGGGTTTTGATACATTATGGTGGTGGCTGGATTGTTGAGAAAATTTTTGATTTTGCAACCTTCATCTAGTCTTATTGTTTGATTAAGGATGGCACCACCCGATTTGTAAGTGTTGGGATTTGAACTACTTGAACTGCCGGAAACTGACTAGGCTGAGTTCACTTGAGACTTGAACATTGTTTAGGCAAGTGTGCTTTTACGTACACTTAGTGGTTGTGATTTGACTGAATATATGGTTTTTCATTTACGCATGAGCAAGTAGTTTGGTTTGTATACGACCTGTAAGTAGACTTGAATTTGAATCGGCTAGTGTACCCTTACATACACTGGATAGACCTGACCTAACTGAAAATAGGGTATCTCTTTTACTCTTGAGCAAGTATCTTGATTTATATATGATCTGTATGTGGATTTGAGTTTGATGACTGCTTGAGAGTGTGAATTACTGGGCATAAGCTAGGTGAGTGAGTTTCTACTCATACCCGTGTTCTTTGAACCTGAAATAATTGACCCTGCTTTTGAACCGATATACTTGAACCCTGCTTTTGACTCTGTTTCTGAACATTTTCGTACCTGTTTGGTTGTAGACCGGCTACTACTCCTCTGTAGCGGTTGAACTGAACCTCTTTGATGAGGTATAGCCTGTTGTGTTACCAAGCACCGCCATTCTCTTGGCGAGGCATACCTGTTGTGTTTCCAAGCACCATCAGGGATGAAATTCTTGAACTGAACCTCTTTGATGAGGTATAGCCTGTTGTGTTACCAAGCACCGCCATTCTCTTGGCGAGGCATACCTGTTGTGTTTCCAAGCACCATCAGGGATGAAATTCTTGAACTGAACCTCTTTGATGAGGTATTGCCTGTTGTGTTACCAAGCACCGCCATTCTTTTGGCGAGGCATACCTGTTGTGTTTCAAAGCACCATCAGGGATGAAACTTTGACTTGAGGCTCTCTGGTGAAGTTTAGCCGTTGTGCTAACTTGTTGTGTTATAAAGCACCACCAGGGCCAATTTCTTGAGCTAAGATCCTCTGGTGAAGTTTAGCCGTTGTGCTAACTTGTTGTGTTATAAAGCACCACCAAGGATGAAATTTTGAACTGAGGTTCTTTGGCGAGGTATAGCCGTTGTGCTAACCTGTTGTGTTGTCCAGCACCGCCATGGACAAAATCTTGCATCTGAGGCTCTGGTGAAGTATAGCTGAGTGCTAGCTTGTTGTATTATAAAGCACCACCAGGGGTAATTTCTGACCTGAGATATCGTTATGTCCTGAATTGTTTTTCCAAATACCAGGGACTTTAAGTCCGATTTCGAGCCCTTTTTGTATATGTATCCAGTTACTCGTCTGACTATCAATTGGATCAAGATTATTTGATAAGTTGGATTGGAGTACTTTTAGTACTTGATTGTAATGAGTGATTCTTAGTATGTGATTGACCTTTGAGATATTTGATCTGATTAGTATTTGATTATGATAAGCGAGATTGAAATGATTCTTAATACGTGATCGACTTTCGAGAACGTCGAGGATGTCGAGGATGACATTCTTTTAAGGAGGGGAGTTGTAACGCCCCGAGGCAGAAGAAAAGGGAAAAATTGCTGGTGAATAGTGTTTTGTGAGGAATCCGGCCAGAAGCCGTGCAAATTCCTTATATTTTTCTTAAAATTTCTTTTTCTTTGATAAATACCACTTTACAATGGCCCTACTACTCAATCACCCCACAATAAGTGCCAATGAACCTAGAAAATAGGGTTTCACAGTTCGGTTTCAAGATTTGAGCAAATTAGGATTTTCGCGATTTTTCCGCCGGATGAATTTTCGGGACGGAGCAAGGATCAAATTTGGTGATTAAAAGTGACTTTTAAGTGAAAAATAATATGTGAGTAGTAGCAATGATATAAGGTTAGTGAATGAGAAGTAAAAACCCTAGTACGTGAGTTTTTAAGGAAAACGGCGCGAACCGGCGGGTCCCGCGCACTACCGATTGAACGCACCACTTGATCACCATTTTTCTTACCAAACTAGCTTATTGACTTTGAGCAAAATATCTTCTTAAATTACAGCTAAGGCTGACCGAATTATGAGGCTTAAAATGCAAAGGAAAAGAAAGAGAAAAATGGAAGGTAGTGGTGGCGACACTTGACCAAGACTTGGTCTTTCCATTTAACTCCAAATTTCACAACTTTCCCCTTCATTTT
Source organism: Coffea eugenioides (assembly GCF_003713205.1). Classification (NCBI taxonomy): domain Eukaryota; kingdom Viridiplantae; phylum Streptophyta; class Magnoliopsida; order Gentianales; family Rubiaceae; genus Coffea; species Coffea eugenioides. The sequence goes on from NW_020861960.1 coordinate 38,080, forward strand.
TCTGCTGCTTGGCCGAGAGAGACAAGAGAGAAAAAGACCAAAGGAAAACAATTCCATCTTCTTGATTTGCTTCAACCCAAGTAACAAATCCAAATCCAAACCGATTAAAGGGTAGCTTGTGAGTTAGGAAGCTTGAGGAACCAAGAAATATCAAAGGGGGTGAAGAATCACTCTACCAAGCCTTGTTTTTGAGGTACCAACATTTGATCATGATCTTTGTTGCTTTGAATCTTGCTTTAAGATGTGTTTTTAGCTTAAGTTTTGGTTTGATTTCATGATTATGCAAGTGGGTGTGATGAATTTGGAAGTTTTCTCCTTTTATATGATGAACTAGGGCTTGGGAGAATTTCTGCCCAATTGTTGTATGAGCCTGTACTGTTCAGATAAGGTTGATATAAGGTGTTTTGTAGTGAGTAGAACAAGAAAAATTTTGAGAAATTCCATGATTACAAAAACAATTCCAGAATCTGGAAAATCCCCAACTTCTGTCCGAATCTGTAACCCTTATGTTAGAGACCAATTTTGCCTTAGTCAAAGAATGAAAGTTGTATAGAAGTGGTCATTTTATGATGACCTACAAATTCAGCTCAATGTGAATCAGTAACTAGGTCATGAAAAAAGTCCAAAATACCCTTACTGTTTTGAATGTCTTTCCCCAGCAGTCCGTGTTATCGAGTTTGTCCAGTTTATTCAGTTTTTGACTAGATCCGATACTATGATTTAGCTGTTCCCAAACATGAAAGGTTTTAGACTTCCTGACTTATCTTCAAATCCTAAGAAAACCAAGCTTGGAATTTGTAGTCCTTGAGAAATATGTCCATTACAGTGTAATGCCCCGGTTAAACAGCCGACAAGCAGGGATTTGGTTCTGTAATTTTGAGATTTTTGACTAAGTTACATTAGAAATGACTACAGTAGCTTTCGAGATGAACATTTGTATCCCTTGAGCTTAGCTTACGAAAGCGGCATTAAGTTGCGCCTCAATCCGATAAGCGTAGCCTCGATATGTTATTTCCGCAGTCCATAACGGTCAAAGCTTCTTTTGACTAATTGAATTCTGCCACTTGCTACTTATTGTGAATCTTGAGTTTATTGATATTGTGAGCTATGGAACGCCTTGACGATGAATTGACTGATAATGTGATGTTGGTTTATTGGATTGAGGATAAAATAATGAGCCGTAAAATGCGCTGGAAAATTAGGTAGAACACAAAGAGGCATGTCGCCGAATTGTTACTGAGAAACTAGGAAAACTATACTTGCAACTAGTGAAGGGTTAAGTGCATGACGACTTGAACTAGCGATGAACTTTTGCTACTTTGTTATCGATGTTATACGTTAAAACCTAAACGAACTTGTACTCTTGAGGAAAAGATATAATGGCCAATGTAAACTTGTATTTCCTTGTACTTTCAACTCAAGTATTGTTTCCAAGTATATATGCTACAAAAACCTTATGATTTGAAAAGCGAGCAAGTGTTTCACGAATGCCTTTCAAATGAATTTCAATTGGTTGATTCTTATGAACGGAACGTTTAAGTTTCAAATCTTACTCGTGTTTCAAAGTTCTCAAATCGGATTTTTATCGCAGATCTGGACTCCAAATCTGGAGTATAATTGAACGTGACTACTTCAGGCACTATAGTTTGAGTGAGTGATCCCTCAACTATTTCCAAAGTTACTTTTGTACTAATTCTTGCATTATTAGCTGCCATTGCATATCATTTGGGTTTGGGTGTAGTGCCATGACAGAATTTGGCTCCAATGAGTTCCCTGGAACAGTCTTGTGCTTAGAACCAATGTCTCCACTATTGTTTAACACATTCTTTCGAGTACGATGGTCGCTTACTCTGTTCAATGGGTTACCTGATCTAAACGAGCATTGAGTATTTAAGTACAAGAACTTCACTGCTCCACCATGAAAGCAATAAATGAACATTTGATTACTAGCATCATGACGATACATATCAATGCCTTTATTGGGAAATGATACTTGGCTGTTATTTTTACTGAGTCAGCTCGCTGAGCTTCTAGCTCATCCCCTATTACTTCTTCTCCCCACAGGATCGAGGAGTAAAGGAGAACTTGTTTTTGGAGTCTTTGTGTGCTGAGCATGGCTACTTTGTATAGTATAGTTTAGTTTAGGTTGTGTGTACTTTTGGGGCTTGTATGAAATGATTGGGAATGTTGAATCGGAATGTAAATCTCAGATTTACGCTTATAACTTATGTTTCCGGCTGATCGCTGTTACTGATATGTAATGTTATGGAGAATTGGATGTATTATTGAGTTGTACCTTGTAACTTTACTTGAAAATGTAAGTAAGTGAGTGAGCAGCAGTCCGGCGAGAGCTTGGGCAGGCGGTCCGCCGTAAACCCTTCTGTTCGCCTTAGAGGAGGGGGTCGGGGAGGGTATCGTTTTACATATTCCCCTAATTTGCTACTTTTCCAGCCGTCATGGCTTCATGTATTTTCTCAAGCACAGTCCCAAAGTCATGACGAAATATAAATTCATCACAGACAGCCATTCAATAGGCTCAAAGTCATTCAAGTACAAAATTTAGCTAGGAAAATGACCGGAAATGAAAGTTAAGCTCTAAAACCCCAAAATAGTTTTGACGTCGTTTAGCATATTGGACACAACCGGCACGTCCTAAAATATTCAAATAAGCACAATAAGACTCGATTATGGGTCATAAACCAATTCCAAATACCACCAAAATAGGGCTCCATAAGAATGTATAAGCACTAGATTAAACCAGGAAGATCCGGAAATGGAATTAATCTCTACTCCAAAAAAAAACAGTTTTTGACATCATTTTGCGGTTTTGGCACCATTGGCACTACGATTATCGGATGGAGGTGCAAGATATACTGTTTCAAATCTAAGAGATTGGGATACAATGTTGAAGAAGGCTACTCTGCCCAGTTTCGAGTGTAACTAGGTAAAAAATGCAAGATACTAAACCAGAACCGCAAAAATAGGTTCACAAACCGCATTCTGGTTCAAACATCATAAGTCAGGCTACCTAAGTCCAAATCAAGTGATTCCAAAGCCATCCGAAAGATAAGATACAAGGATACAATTCATCAGAAGGCACTAACAACCAAATCAGAAGAATTCCCAACCAAATTAACCAATTACAGACGCAATTATCAAATTCGCGTAGAACCAGGGCAGCAGGGGTATTTCAGTCTTTTCTCAAGCTACACTGCTCCGATTGACCTGAAATTTTGTAGGAATCTCTAAAATATCATTCCCTACAACTTTAATGTTTTAACCCAAGGCCAATTCAGCCCCTAACTATGAGGTACAGTGCCAGGCAGAATGTAAGAACATGAAACCCTAACTTTCCAAATTGCTTTCCAAAGCAGAAATTTCTTGCAATTAACCACCACATACACCTTCTAGCTTCGTTCTAGATCATTTCCAATCATCATTCATAGCCACACCATAACAATCATATTAAAACAGAAAAATCATCAATAATTATAAAACTTCACCAAATTCAACCAAAATCAATATATAATCCACAAAATTCCCTCTTAGGCTACCACAAATCATGAATTAAACATCATTAGATGGAGGAGAGGGGTCCTTCACTACTTACCTTAGTAATACAAGAGAGAGAGCAACTAATCACCTTAGCCTTCCAAACAACTTCACAACCAACCTTAATATCACCAAACTAAGAGGTTTTATGGGGAAATTTGAAGATTAAACGGTTGAATTGAAATATTGGGCAAGATTGGAGACTAGAAAATTGAGAGCTTTTCTTTCCTTTTTGCTTGATAAGAGTCGGCCAAGAAGCTTGCAAAATTGAAGTCATTTTGGTCAATTTTTAGTTTAAATGGTAAAGTCATGAATAGTGGTCCAAAAGGTCAAAAGGTAAGAATGAATTTTCAAGTGACACTTGTCACTTCATTTAATACATCTCTATCATTTTGTCTCTCCAATAATAATCCATCTAGGTAAAATAAACCCGGTATCCAATTATCTCTTAACTTCTAATTATCTCTTAACACCTGCTAAAATAAACTCGGTACCAACACTTAACCTAATTGGCCGAATTTTACCGAACTTTCCGCACTAGCGGGTCCCACGTCTCGTATACACTCTTAATTTCTCAAAAACTAACCGATACTAGAACAATCATTTTAAAACTATATTTACTCATAAAATTTTTGAATAAAGAAAATGTGGAAAAAAAAACGTGCAATTAAAAGAAAATAAAACCTAAAAATTAAGAAAATTACGGGTCCTAACAAATCTCCCCCTTTTTGATGATGACAAAACAATGGATGGAGCAAAAAAAAAAATTTAAGTACAGCTTCCCCTTACTTAATGCAACTCCCCTCTTTGTTTAAGTACAAAATTTAAGTACAACTTCCCTTCAGAATAATGTTCACCCATGTTTACTCAGAAAAGGATGACTCCCCCTCACATAGAGAATTCATGTCCAATCCATTTCTCTCCCTTTTTGTCATCATTAAATCAACCACGGCCATATTACCAACAATATTGTCCAGCAACAAATAGTGTCAGACATTTATCCAAAAGCATAGGAATAACAAATTATGAGTTCAAAGCACACAAAATATCCAAATATTCTTACAGATCAGCAGTAAAAGGGAAAGTAGAAGTCTTAATACAAAACACATAAAGTTTGAAACGCAAGGGATGCCAAGAGCCTATTATGAACTACCATGAGGTGTATGTGCCTAGGGGTGCCTAAAATGTGATCTTTGAGGATCCAAGGCCTTCTTCTGGCCAGACGAAACTGAGCAGGGTCTTCTTTCTCAGTGTCCTCATCCTCATCATCATCATCCTCCTCTTCAGTTTCTTCTTCAGTTGCCGGAGCTTTTCCCTTGTCCTGTGGTTGAGAACTGGAGACACGGTACCCTGGGGTAGCCTCAGTGGTTGGCTCAGTTCTAGGCTCCTTTTGGTGTGCATTTTCATTTTCTGGAGGAATGAGAGGTACGAGCAGATTCCTTTTGGCAACGAAGGTGGCTTGTTGATCAGAAGTCATGGTCATCATCAAGCCATCTTCTAGAAGCAGGATATGCTGTTTGAGGTCCTCAAGCAGAGTGATGACCTCAAGGTTGGATGAAGGAAATTTAGAGGCTGATTTTCTGGGATGAATGGTGAAGGGTGTCACATACATTGACTGGTCACGAGGAGTCCTAGGGGTGACAGGGGTTTCATGAAGATTTTTCCTCCTAGACTCAGAGACAGTTTCTTTGTAGCACGAGTGACCCTCAAAAAATTTTAGATTTTTCCTTTCAAAGTAAGCCTTTGAAAACACAGTTGATGCACTGTCTTTTGGGGATTTGCCAGTAAAAGAAATTTCAAAATGATTAAAAATAGGAGTTAGAAATTTTCCATAGGACAGTTTCCTATGGCTGTCAGAACTTATCTTGAGCAGAAACTTACACATGACAAAACCAAAATCAATTCGAATTTTTTTCAGAAAACAGTAGAACAAGTAAAGTTCCATTTTATTTGCATCAGTTCGGTGGCCATCAGTGGGCACCAACAAGTTTAAAATTATGGTGAAAATAATCAGATTCTGAGGGTTAAGATCCTCCAATCTAGCCTCAGCAGGAGTATTAAAGTGAGATTGAAAGTAGGTCATTAATTTTGCAACATGAAAGTGATGGTATGCAGAGGAAAATTCTTCGTATGAAAAGAAGTTTGTAATTTTGCCTTTAAAACCACTTTCAATTTTGGTTTCCAAAACAGAGTTAACAATGTCAGGATTCAGTTCAATGTTAACAGAGTTGACACGAGAAATGAGATCAGTATGTGATCTGCCTTTCCTAAGATTAGCAAAAAACTGATGGAGCATGTCAGGATAGTATGTGTTTGTAATGGTTAAAAGATGGGTCCATTTTTGGAATTCAAACAGGTTGAGAACAGGTTCAAGATCAAGCTTACGGAATTCGTAGGGGATAATGGTCCTCTGGGTGATGAAACCCTTCTGCGAGATCCATTCAAACCTTTCTCTGGCTTTATCATCGATGAACTTGGGTAGAGAAGTGGGTTCAGTAGCAGTTTGGGTCTCATGCTGCTCAAGACGCTTTCTTTTTCCACTGCGCTGAGCAGTTTGTGCAGCACTCTGGACACCAGACCTTGTTCTTGGTGATTTCCTGGTAGATGGTTCCTCAGTTTGCTGTTCCTCAGCAATTTTTTCTGCATTCTGCTGATCCCCAGAAGGATCAACAGTTTGCTTTTCCTTGGGTTGAGCAATGCTCTTCCCTTTGGCAGTCATTTTTCCTTTCCGGGTGATTTGGTTATTGTTACATCTGCATTGGTGGGCTGCACTGGTTCCTCTTCATTGTCACTCACTGGATGCCTTCAGATTACTGTTCCTCCATCTGCTCATCAGATGGTTCTCTAGTCTGCACATTCTATTTTTTTCTTGCAGATTGTTTTGTTTTTCCACCTCGGTTTCCAGTTTTCTTCTTGGGTGATTTGATAGAGGGTACAATAACTTGAACATCTTCATCCTCTTCGTCACGCAGTCTGAAAGTGCGTCCGGCACTCACGGATCCCTCTCTAATCCTCACCATGATTGAAGTGCAGTGGGGTTTGTGTTGTGTGATGTGATGCGAATGAGTATTAAATGGTGAAACGTTCAGTATGAACTACAATGGATGCATAAATGGTCCACAGAGAGCGAGTTTTTGTGATTTAAGGTTTCGGGTAGTAATTGGGATTTGTAGTGTAGTTGGCGGTTGGGGAAGTTACGAAGTGTAATAAACTCGCAATAGGTGTGAGAAGATGTCGGTCAGAGTGATTTCTTGGTACTTGTTCCAGGGAGAGACGAATTTGAATTTTGAACTTTGAGAGAATGTGAAGAGTTGCGTCCGAGATAAATGGTAAGAATGAACTGAATGACGCAGAGAATTTCTTTATAAGATGCAATTTTT
>NW_020861961.1:0-34024 GCF_003713205.1 Coffea eugenioides
TAATTTATTTCATTCATTTTAAATTCATTTACAATAAACAATGTCTCATTTTATGTTTTAAACGTTTTGTTAGTGAATTTAATTTTCTGCGGCTAGTTTAGTAAGGAATAGCGAATACACGTTTTTCGAGGCAATATTTGGTCATCGAGTGCAATGATCTTGGAGAATTAATTTTAGACTAGTAAGTATGAGTAATTGTAGTGCTAGAGGAATTACCTTGGAGGATTAGTGTATAAGTGTAGCAAACAAAAGAGAAAGTGGTAGTGTAAGACACTATTTCGCTACTATTGAGAGTTGACTTTTTATACAAACTTATGGTTAGCCTTTTCTTCATTTTTCCTCCACACAAAAATCAAACATTTCACTCCCTCACACACCCTCTCTCTTGGCCGAACAAGAAAAGAAAAAGAGGGAAGAGAAAGCTTCACTCCTTGCTCCAATCTTGCTTGACACTCTCCATCCAACCCACAAATCTCTTGAAATTTTGCTCTAACTAGAAGAAAGGTGCAAGCTTGTGGTGTTTCTTGGTGAAGTAGTGGTGGAAAGTCTTGCTTACAGCTAGGGTTTAGGAGCTTGAAGAGGTAACCACTTCATCCTTCTTTAATCTTTCAAGTTTTACCAAGAGTAGAGGTTGTATTTCATGGGTTTGAAATCCTAATTAAGATTCTAGGCTAGAGGATTTGAGGAACTTTTATGTCTTGCTTTATATCGTAAGCTAGTGGTCTTGAGGTGGCCTTTAGGTAGCTGACTTGAGGCTTTTTACTTGATTGTTGTTGTTTGTGTGATGAGTGACTTGATATTGGCTTGGTAAGAGGAGAGAAAGTTGGAAGAAACTCTTGAGAGGTGCTGGCCGAAATTTCTGCCCTGTTGTCTTGCTTGGATTTTGAATTTTTGTTGTTTATATGGCTGCTAAAATGGTTGTTATATGTTGTATTATGTGTGTGAAAATTGGCTTTCAAAAATCATTTCAATTGGTTACATAAAACTTGGGTTTTGTGGAAAGGTAGAAATCTGGAAAATAGCTGCCAGGGCAGCCGACCAGGTGTACTTTGTCTGTGTATAAACTTTTGTACAAAAGTCAAAATCAAGTTCTGTTCATGGCATTTGAAACTAGACACCAAGACCTTTCCAACAGTATAAAACTCCCCTGCTAATTCGTTTTGAGTGAGCTGTAGCGAATCGGCAAAGTAGACTGACCTGTTTTACCTTTTTCTGCAAGAGAAACTGTGAAACTGTATTTTGTGGCTCAATTTCGTCTCACTTGTGAAAGGAGTTTGGAAACGATGTTTTCTGATGATTTGAAGCATTTTGAATCTAGTTTCTAAAGCCACAAACCATTCTCAATTTGGACTTGTGTAGAGTTAGATATGGTCTAATTTCAAAACTATGTCAAAGCTGGTAACTGGAAAATTGTTGAACAGGTTGTGAAATCCAGCCATCTTCAAACTATTGTATCTTGCTGTTCAAAAATCCGAATTTAGTTATGCTTGTTGTGTTTGAAACTTTATTTGAAACTCTTACTGTGTTATAAATTTCATTGGTTAATTCAATACCTGTGAGTTTTGCCAAATTTTCAAACTTTGCTGAAAAACAAGAACTGGTTCTGCCCTGTCTTCATGAAACAGCAACTTTGAGCTGAGATTTGAATGATTTTTAGTTGGAATCTGGGAAAAGTGTCTTCTGAAAAGTTTTATTACTTTGAATCTAGTTTCCAATGGTGTAAATTTTCCAATTTTTGGGCTTACCAAACTCGAGATATGATTTTCCAAGTATTGTCGCGTAAAACTGGAAATTTCTGATTTTTTAAGAAATGAACTTTTAAGAACTTCCAACTTCCTTTTGAGATTGATAGTTCATTTCAAACTTGATTTCATGGATGATACAAGTTCTCTTGTGACTTTAACACCCTCATTTTTTTTTGAAACTCAATTCCCGATAGAATAAACCTCTCTTGATGCGTTTTCTTAGTTGTTTAACTTCTTGGTTATTGTGTCTCATTTTTAAACTTGAGAAATAGACTTCACTCCCTTGTCTTATGTCTTTGATTTCCATGAGTTTGAACTTTAAGAATGGAGCGTTTTAACTCGAGTGATTCTTAGGGAATTTCTCTAGTTTTCTATCCAAAACTTGAAACCTTTAGCTTTGACAATTTCCATGAAATGAGGAGAGTTTTGGATGAGCTTTGACTCCGTTAGTTTGAAAATGTGAACGCTCTTTATACATTTTAAAGTTTGGATATGAGATTAGAAGTTTTGAGAGATGAAAACTATCTACCTTTTTCTCGATTTTTGTGCCGAAAGTGAAATTGGTACTTTCTTTTGGAATTGAGATTTACTTACCACGACATGAATCAAAAATGACTTTTGAGTTATTTTTGAATATTATTTCAATGATTTAGCGAGAAAAGTTTCTTTAACTTGACTCGAACTTGAGACTTTAAATCCTCATTTTGAATCTCGATTTTCGATGAGTAAAACTCTTTTAAGGCGTTCTCTTAAATTTTAAGCAAGTGCATTTTCTTTCTTGAATGTTAAGAGGTCCAGAGTATACGTGAGTGATGGTTGGTCACTGTTTCTTCAGGTGCTCAAGAGGGTTTCGAAGGGAATCTCAGTGTGGACAACTAAAGGCCTTATTTGCTCACTTACTTTTGAATTGGTGAGTGTCAAGTGCATGAATTGTTGCTAAGTACTTGAATTGTTTCTTATTTATTAAGTGATTGGGACTTGTCGAGATGAGTGTGTACTTTATCGCACTCGTTCTCTTGTACTTAACTAGATAATTGAATTGCGTGAACTTGCCAAATTATATTTGTACATCTGGGGATGCCCAAAACTCATTGGCTAACCTTGCGACTCAAGCCGGTATGGGCTTGGTCGAGAAGCCTGGTGAACCATGAGAAAATCATAAACTTGATCTTTTGAGGTCTTGCTGGCATACTCGAAGTTATGGCCCTTCCAGTAATGTTGGTTATGATCCGAGAGGGTAATGAGGATGGAGAAAAGTAAGCGGGTTTCTTACGACTTGCTACCTACCCATGGACAAGTTGCATTCACGTGGAAGATATTGGATCAAGCCTCTAGCAATTGAATTTAGCTCTGAGAGCTCCCGTATTCCTTATTGTTTTGCGTTTACTTTATTGTGAATTTACATGAAGTTTCTAGTATATTGACTTGATACCAAGTGTTACTGTTACTTGAACTTATGTGTTCTGCATGCTTTTCTTGGCCTCACTGAGAGTTAGCTCTACCCCGTAGTTTGTTTTCCTTAACAGGGCTCGGAATGGAAAGAGTTTTTGGAGAAGCTGTCTTGACTTTATTTGGTACATTATGGATGTAATTGATTAGTCGACTCATTGGTTGATTTGGAGAAATTTGATTCTTGGAAACTTGTGATGTAAGACTCAAATGATTATATAGAAAGTGACTTTTCTTTATATTGACTTTTTTGTTTTTCGATTGGTTGATTACTTAAGTTTAATTTGACTCGTATACCTTTGGCGAGAGCTAGACAGACGGCCCACCGAAACCCTAGGGTCGCCCTAAAGAGAAGTGGGGTCGTCCACAAGTAGGAATTGAAGGAAAGTAACATGTTGTAATTAACACTAACTTTCCACCGAAGATAAAAGTCTAGGGACTTCCAAGATAGCGACTCTATTGAAATGTTTTGACAAATCTCAGTAAAGTAGGATGTCTTACATGACCCAAATAAAGAGGACATCCCATAATATTTGGTAGAAAAAATGTTGCTTGGTGAAATTAGTGATGCATTCAATGACTTTTCTCCTTGCCGCTGATAGCGATGCAGCTGACCTGAATCTTTATTTATATTTATCCACACTAACATAATTTTGTCAAATCGGGTCTGATTAGCTAATTCATTTAAATCTTTAGACAAAACCTCAGCCCTAAGAACAAATAAAGTTGGGGACAAGGGGTCTCCTTTTCTCAGACCCCTAGACGATTTGAAAAAATCATGAGCAACTCTATTTATGATAATCGAAAACTATATATTAGAAACCAACCTCCAAATCATATCAATGAAACATTGCCCAAATTTGAAACGTTGTAAAACATTAAGCACAAAAAACCAAGATAATCTGTCATAAGTTTTAGTCATGTCTAATTTTAATACCACATTACCACCTCTACTCTTCTTTTCAATTTCTGAGACAATTTTTTGTACTAGAAGATAATTGTCTGTAATTTTATGGCCCCTAGCAAAACTAGTCTAATGAGGAGAAATAAGGTGAGGCAAAGTAGAATCTAGTCTGTTCACCAAAAGTCTAGACAATATTTTATTAAAGAAATTACACAAACTAATGGGCCGAAATTTAGAAAAATCTTGAAATTTGGAACTTTTAGAATCAAAACAATGGTTGTTGAAGTCATAAACCGAGGCAACTCGACACCACAGAAAAAATTGACAACTACAATATAAATGTCATAAGCCAACACATTCCAAGCAAATGTAAAGAATTTACTCGTAAATCCACCAGGTCTAGGCGAACTTTCACCATCCATCTCAAACACCACTTGCTGCACTTCATCCACAGTAGGAATAGCCTCCAAAGCCTTATTATCATCCTCCATTACCAATTGTGGAATCAAATACAATAATTCTGAAGAGATGGAAGAATCATTAAAAAATAATTCGGTAAAAAATCGAATTGCCTTAGTAGCAACCTGATCATCTTGAGATAACCATGTTCCATTTGAATCCTTGATCCAATGAATCACCCCTTGGACTCTTTGTGGTTTTAGAACTAAATGGAAGTACTTCAAATTTTATCCCCATGCTGAAGCCACTTCACGCCTGAATTGTTCTTCTAGCAGCAAAGCATTCCGCAATTGAGCTTGGGACTTTTGCAAATTGGCATGTTCCTCTTGAGACATGTCATGTTCCAATTTCTCCTCAGATGCCAATACTTCAGTTTTTGCCTTCTTTACAGTTTGAAAAATATTGCCAAACAATTCCTTGTTCCAATGCTGAATTGCCCTTCTAGTAGCCAATAATTTTGAACATAAAATTCTCGATAGAGAACTAGGAACATCCATCTACCATACATTTCGAATAATATCAAGTAAATTCGGCCTGGTTGTCCAAACATTTAGAAAACAAAATGGCCTTATTTTATTATCAAACTAACTAGATAACGAGATAAGTTGAGGTGCATAGTCCGATGGATCATGAGCTAAATGTGAAACCGAAATAGAAGTAGAAAAATTTGCACAATCAGCATTTTTAAGGAACTGATCCAATCTTTTCCCAACTCTACCACGCACTCTTCGATTGTTGCATCATATGAAATTGGATTTCAAAAAACCCACATCAAAAACTACAACATTTTTCACGAAAGACAACAATTCTAACCCCTCAGAAGGGTAATAGGCTCTACCTCCTTGTTCCTCATGCAGAGCTACTACTCAATTGAAATCTCCACCAATACACCATGGACCTTGGAAAGATTTATCGGTCAATAAAGCAAACCAAAGAACTCTCCTATTTTCCAATGTGCACCTTGCATGTGAAAAGGACAAAACCACCGTTCCTGGAAAAAATGGATGTTGAATAGATAATGATAAATGCTGATCAGAATCACTAATTATATAACAAACAAATGGATAGATGTAACATATTGATAAATCACTAGAAGAATTAACTAATACTGAATCAAAACGAAGCTTTAATTGAATGCTATCAATTTGAGAAACGTTTAGTTTCAGTTCACAAATTGCTACCAATTTGACATCATGCATCCGGATCAATTTTAACAATCTTCTCAAATTAGAAGCCTTAGAGACCCCTCTGATGTTCCAAAAAATTGCACTAATCATGAGATAAAATCTAAAAAGAATTTTTTGCAGATGATGTTGACCGAAACTGCCTATCAGTAGGAATTATAGCTTTTTTCCTACGCCCTTTAACCTCCTGAAAAACACCCTCTAAAATTGCCGATTAATCCACATTTAAAGCCAAAAGGGTAGACTGTACATTACCCTTATCCTACATAAGCTGCCTTGGTGAGAGGTTCCTCGCGGAAGGAGACAACTCTGCTAGAACATCCTCATCTATCCCTTCTGATGCATCACTCGCCTGATTAACTTATTCTTTTAGATGAAACTTAGCATCTAGTAATGTATTATGACCACCCAAGTAATAAGAATAGTTAAGTAGACAATTTCATCTTTCATTGATTGTCTCCCATGTAATTAATATCTTTACCATACTCATCTTATATTAGTGTTATAGTATGGAATATGAGCTTATTTCACTATGATTAATATTATTTCCTTAAATCGAAATATGACTCCAACGAAGAAGTAATTAGAAATACCTTTCTAAGACTTATCTATTTAACTCTAAAATTTCTTGAGTTGTTGACGGGTTTTTACTTTAAGTGCAAGTTTAATTCCGAATTATACCCGTTTTACTGCAAGTATATAGGCCAAAATCGTAATATTGGGTATGTATCGGGTCGATCCCACGAGGAGCAATTAAAACAATTATTAGATACTAATTTACTATATTATCTAGACTCACAATAAATTTGAGCAGAAAATTCAGAATTTAATCCAACTACAAAAATTCTTAACTAGATAAATGCAATTTCACAAAAGGAGTAGAATTCACTAAATATTAAGATTTAGGGATGTAGATTCCACTTATGACACAAAAGATCTAAAATGAATGAATTTAACACTTGTTACAACTCTTGTTTAACCAAGGATTCATTTCCAACAATACCAAAATCACATTCTCATGATAATAATGGGTTAAAACAGATTAGTTATTCCTAATCTCTTGAAAAATGCTAAATCTGTTTTGTGCATACCTGAAATATAGATTTTATCCACTTGAATGTATTTCTATTCTTATGAATATACTACTCAAGCTCTACTTATGTCATTCCATTATTTTTACCATTTCTCAATGAGTAAAAACGACTATAAACCTGCTATTGGTGATCAAGCAACAACAAGTAATCCAACATACACAAGTAGATAGGTTAATACAAGACATAACAAGTATAAATCACAATCACTTCATATCATTTGACCATAAGCTTCATCTACTCCCTAGATAAAGGAAATTAGCTACTCATGAATGATGAAACACTCATAACTTCATTAATGTAAATCATCATGAATTACAAATACAAAAAGAGTAAAGAAAGTCTTAGCCAAGATATGGTGAAGCCTTCCAAAAATCTCCTTTGTCTTGAACTTAGATGATTACAAGATGAAACCTCAATTTTTCTTGCAATTCCTAGGTAGAGAGACTATGTTTTTCTGTAAGAAGCTAGCTACGTCTCTCTCCAGACCTCCCTCAATGTCTCTGCATAAAAACTACTCAAAGGCTCCATTTTTCCAAGTCAAATTCTATCCTTTGATTCCCAAATCTCCACTTTGTTAGCATAGTCAAAAACCAATATTTTTGACTTGAAAATAAGCCACTTTTCTTGCCCTTTTGTCTTCTGAAGCATGTGCACCGAATTCCCTTGCATCTTATAGCTGGAAAGTGGTATGAACACAAGAGAATTGGCTGAGTCAAATTGCAGAATTTCGGCTATAAAACGCGCCTACACAAAACGCGGCATAACTCGCGTTTTGTCTACTCGCGTTTTCACTCTGGCCTTATTTCAACTGCGATTTTCTCATGATAAAGGCCAAACTAGCTTTTGTACAAAACACAAAAGTTGTAGCCCTTTGAGTTAGCTTTCCAATGCTTCAAGAATCATCCAAATCGGAGCTTTGTAGCCTGAGATATGATCGAAATACTATCACCTGTTCAAACCTCTGTTTTAACTTCCGACCACAGAATGCAGCTTCTGTATTCCAACGTTTTGCCCATGAAGATGGCAGAAATGGATTTCGATGTCTTCATACGAATTGTAGGTCTCTTTCTTAGCTTTAAAATGGTATAAAGATCACCTCAATCCGATAAGTGTAGCTCCAGATATGGTCAAAATACTGAAGAGTGTCAAAACTGACTTGTATTGCATTTCCTCACTTGAACGTTTTTCACTTCATTCTTCTTGTTGCCACTTGAATTCATCACCAAATCTCTATTTTTTACCTCATTTGACATCCTTTGGTGATTGAATCATCATTCCTGCATAAAAATGAAGTTTTTACCATTAAAATCAATAGAAATGCAATATTATCCACTTTTACCAAAAATATATAATTTTACCAAAAATCTCTTTATTTTATTTATAAAACTAAATAATCAACTCAAAATTAACTAATAAAATGCACTTAAAAATACGTAAAATAAACTCTTATCAAATACCCCCACACTTGAATCATTGCTTGTCCTCAAGCAATATAAAATTCCAACCATCAATGATCCAAAAATTTGAAAATAAACATATGTAGTATTTCAACTCCATTTCCTTGAATCAAGGTAAATAACCCTTATGTGATCTTTCAATTAACCTCAAGTACTCATCATATCAAGCAAAGAAGAGCCAAATATACCATAATTTTTACCAATTCAACTCAACTTTCTTATTTTTATCCAATTTCGCAAGCAAGCAACTCCTATAGTCAATAAAGATGCTAACTAATCTCATGATCAACTTCTTATTTTTCTTTTAAAGAGGGATTTATTTTACTTACTCTTTGTTTTTTTTATGTATATATTTTAAGGGTTAAATATTACTTAAGTTGTGAAAAATGCCTTTTGACGCGAAAATCGACATTTTTAGATGAAGATCCCCGGTTACTCAACATTTCACATACTCAAGTTGCTTTTCATACTCTTAATTTAAGTACCGTTTTACGCGAAAGTCGACATTTGTAGATGAAGACTCCCGGTTACTAAGTACAAAAACTATTGGAGTAGAATAACCCTTTTATATATATATATATATATATATAATATTCCCTCTAAGAATAATCATGAGAAAAGTATGACACTTATTGACCATATTAATTTCTTATCTTATAAAATCAGATAAAAAGAAGAATTTTCATCAAATATGCAAAATGTAGGCATAATTTTCTCCACTTTACTAGATATACTTTCCTATAGATGTAAAAATTATAATCACATAAAAATCATTTCCAAATTCCATGAGAAAAAAAGTTTCAAAACCACATATATTTATTTCAAAAGGATAAGTGACAAAATTTTATTTATTTATTATGGTTAATAACATATATATGTATAAGGTTTTGGAAAAATTTTGACAGAATCTCCCCTTAAAAGTGGACTAAAACTCCCTGCCAGCAACCACAAGAAACACAATTTAAGCACAAGAATTATATCAAACACAACTAAAACCACAAGTACCACACATATTTCTCCCCCCACACTTAAATTACACATTGTCCTCAATGTGTAGGGAAGGAAATAAACAAAAGTAGAAAGAAAAGAAAGAAGTACTCCCCAAGTCAATGGCTGAGATCCGTATCAGCCACTAATCACGGACCACTGTCAAAATACAAGTACCTACCACATAGAAAACAGAAAAATAAAATGAAATTAAACATCTTAAGTTCCACAAATTAAGATAATTAGGCAAGCAATTCCAGCAACTAAAGATAGCTTCTGCAGTGTGCCAAGTCAGTCATCCCCCTCAGCATCATCGTCATCCTGTGCATCACGATTAGGCAGTGGATGAATGCCCAAATGATCTTCAATTCGGCTTAGACGATTTCTAACGTCAGCGAACTGGAATGTAAAGTCCTCCATATGGTCAAAAAGTCGCTGCCAATTAGTTTGTGGTGGAGGAGGAGGTGGTGCTGTAGTAGATGGTCCGGTTTCATCGCGACCATGTCTAGCCTTCTGTCTCCGCTCCTGAACAGGGCATGGAATGTCCCCCGTGCCAATACCGATGCGGCGAAGAGTAGTGATAGTCATTTCAACCAGTGGTGGAACAATCTCC
Organism: Coffea eugenioides; assembly: GCF_003713205.1. Classification (NCBI taxonomy): domain Eukaryota; kingdom Viridiplantae; phylum Streptophyta; class Magnoliopsida; order Gentianales; family Rubiaceae; genus Coffea; species Coffea eugenioides. The sequence continues at coordinate 9,893 of NW_020861961.1, forward strand.
AGCCTCATTCCTTCCAACTGAACCTCAAAACGGGGAAAGATTAAAGTTAGTAGACGAGGAAATGATAGTTTGAAGGAAGTTGTCTTACGCCTCGCCGTAGACCTAATGTGGCTGATGATGATGTTAGGTAATGAAATCCGAGTATATGGAGACGTCCGGTTATGGAACATGTAATCCAAGAAGTAGATATCGCTCTTGCGGACCTCCGTGTGCCCCGTCTTCTTTGGAATGACATTGTGAGCCATCATGTAAATGATAAGACGATGACGAGGTTCGAATACATTCGCCAATATGGTCTCCTTTCTGGTAGAGCGAAAAGGTTGGTACTCGAGACCAAACCTAGCCATGGCCAACGAGGGATCCCACCTCCTATTCGGGGGAACAAACTCCTTCTTCAGATCTACTGGACGTCCGTCATCCATACACCCCAAAATAGCTGCCAAATCTTGACGTGACAAGGTGATTCGTCTTCCACGCACCCAGGACTCAACTATTTCTCCACTATGGCGCGGCTTACTTTCAATGTTGGCGTAAAACTCGCGCACCAAGTCGGGGTAGTAATGGTTTGGTAGGGTGAGAATCGGCGCCCATCCCAGCTGAGCAAAAGCCTCTGAGATGTTATACATCATCTCAACTGTTGGGTTGACATGCATCTCAAACAGGAACTCCAAGTTAGCATGCTCCTCATGCCATTCTTGATTCCTGCGAGTATTGAACCTAGCACTGTCAAATACCGATCTACCCGCTCCACGGGAGGTGCCCTCACCAGGCTGTCGGTTAACTGGTGGAGGAGAAGGTGAATTCTCCTCCTCTGTCACCTCCATCTCCTCATTAACCTCCCTCTCCTCACTACTAGAGGATGAAAGTACCGCTCTTCTTCCCCTTGGCATAGTACCTAAAAGAAAATGTTGCAATTAACCACATGTATTTAGACACAATGCACAATTTGGCAATGAATATCCTAAAATGATCCACATAATCTCTAATGTGTCCTTGCAAGTGATAATTCGTCCAATAACTAATGTAAGAAATCGAATCAAGAAGAGCCATAATTTATGCCAAAAATTGCTCAAACTCACCAATTGAAACAAGATATTGAATAATTATAACCCAATCAGTGAAATTAACAACAATTATGATTATAACTATTTAAACGTAACAATAAAAATATGCTTTTAGCTATAATCATGTTTAAGCAAGAATTAAACCAATTAACTCACCAAATCAACCAAATTACTCACTATACCCAATGCGTATGCTCAAACATCATCAACTAACCATTCTTAACCATAATTAAACATCACCAATGGCTCAAAAACATCCTAACTTCATTTTTTGATTTCCTTCAAATATAGCAATTATGAATTTATAAAGCAATAATGACCAACAAATTGCTACATTTAAACTCATAAACATACTTAAACAATCTCAATAAGCATGAATAAATTCAAAAATAGTCAAATACATCATCAAATTTTCGACATTAAAAGATGTCAGATAGCTCAGGATAAAAAATATGACTTTCTAAAATCAAAAGATTTGATGAAGAAACTTACCTCAATCACGTAGAAGGATGTTTGGTGATGCTAAAAATGCAAAAAAACCTATGAAACAACCTCCAATTGACCTCCAATTGACCTCCAATTGAAGAAATTAGAGTTGAAGAACCCCAACCTTCAATCCTTCAAAAACTGAATTTGAGGTGTTTTTCTTGGATTTTAATCAGTTAAAAAGGTTGTATGAAGCTCAAAAGGTGTTGAGTTGATGTTTTCTAGCAAGATTATGGAACAAAATTGAAGATTTGTGGGTTCGGTAGAAGAGAAGAAGAAAAACGCGCCTGGAAAATTAAGAAGAGTGGAAGAAATGAACCTGAAATCGCGTTTCTGAAGCCTATATTGGGACACAGAAAACGCGACTAGAAACGCGCCTTCAACTCGCGTTTCTAAAGTCGCGTTTTATGCACAAATCTTGCAGGAGTAAAAACGCAGCTGTGTTTGAAAACGCGACTTTGAGTCGCGTATTTGAAGTCGCGTTTTTGGATTATGATCCAGGCTTGAAAACGCGATTTATCTGAGAAACGCGACTCTATGTCGTGTTTTTAAGCGCGTTTTCTTCATTGTGGTTGCAGAATTAGGAACGCATTTTGATGAAAACGCGACAAAGAAGCGCGTTTTTATGCCAGGCGCGTTTTATTCTGCAATTTTTTTTGCAGAAAATGAACTTTGAAAAATTACCATTGGTACCCCAATCACTCAAAATGCATCATGGATCATTTGTTTGCAAAATTTATCAATGTACGCACATGTAAAATGATAAAAACATGCATTTTTCCCCTTTTCGACGGATCAAATACACCTTTAACGCAAATCAAGGGGTTGAGTGGATTGATCAAAGTTCGCCTTTTTTACCTTAAATGGTCATTCTTGCTTCCAATTGTCAACCCTATAACACAAAAATAACAACTTAACTAAAACACTTATTCAAACCACAAAATCACACCAAATTAACACATATAACATAAACATTGGATTGCCTCCCAATTAGCGCTCTTGTTTATAGTCGTTGGCTCGACTCACATATTAGGGTTCTTAAATTGAAGAGGGCTCGCCCAAAAGACATATAAGCCCCTTGGGTACGATTTCACCTGCCAAGTAGGGTTTCAATCGTTGTCCATTGACCTTAAACCTTTCATTTCTTGAATTTGCCACTTCAACCGCTCCATAGGGAAATACTTGAGTGACTTCAAATGGTCCAGATCACCTTGACTTCAATTTTCCTGGAAATAACTTCAGGCGTGAATTGAATAAAAGCACTTTTTGCCCTACCTGAAATTGTTTAGGAATAATGTGCTTGTCATGCCAATATTTGATCTTTTCTTTATAAATTTTGGCATTTTCGTATGCATGTAACCGGTGTTCCTCCAATTCACTCAGCTCAAGTAATCTCCTTCCACCTGCAAGATTAAAATCCATATTAATTGCTTTAATAGCCCAATAAGCTTTATGTTCAATCTCTACAGGTAAGTGACAAGATTTTCCATAGACTAAACGATACGGCGACATCCCTAAAGGAGTCTTAAATGCCGTTCGGTAAGCCCATAGTGTGTCATCTAGCTTTGTAGCCCAATCCTTGCGTGATTTATTCACAGTTTTCTCCAAAATGAGCTTTATCTCACGATTAGCTAGCTCCGCTTGTCCATTGGCTTGAGGATGGTACGGGAGTGATGTCTTGTGCCTACAGCCATATTTAAACAATAAGGAATCCAGTTGTTTGTTACAAAAATGTTTTCCTTCATCACTTATTATGGCCTTAGGTATACCAAATCTACAAAAAATATTCTTTTTAAGGAATCGGAGTACAACCTTAGAGTCATTAGTAGGTGAAGCGATTGCTTCTACCCATTTAGAAACATAATCCACTGCTACTAAGATGTACTTATTATTAAAAGAACTTGGAAATGGTCCCATAAAGTCTATACCCCATATATCAAATAATTCAACTTCTAAGAAGGTAGTTAGGGGCATTTCATTCTTTCGAGATATATTTCCAGTTCTTTGGCATGCATCACAACTTTTAACATATTCCCGAACATCTCGATACATAGTTGGCCAATAAAACCCTGATTGCCATACCTTTTGTGACAGCCCCACCTCCCCCTAAGGCGAACCAAAGGGTTCGGCGGACCGCCTGCCCAGCTCTCGCCGGGACTCAGTCGTTCCTTAATCAAATCCAAAATACAACCAAAGGGATAACATACAACAATCCAAAACTTAAGTGAAACTTATATATACATTGCTATCTCAAAAGGAAGTACAACCATCAAATGTACAAAGGTTCTCACTTCACCATACAACTAGTCCGTGCCAAGCACTAGGGTGAGAACCATTACAAAAACAAAGAGCTAGACCAAGCTAGTCTATACCAAGCTCTCATCCTTGCGTGCCTTCCCCTGTTAAGGAAAACAAAACTAAAGGGATGAGCTAAAAGCTCAGTAAGGTTCCGAACACATAATTAAATAATCAATCCAATACATTAAACATAGAGCATCAATAATTCAAGAAACATTTACCATGGAAAGCGATATTAACACATACATTAAAAGGATACGGGCTCACAAGGAGCCATAAATTCGTTCGTTTGTTCGTTCTCCTGACATTTCCCCTTATTCCTCCATTCTTTAGAAAATGCATTTTTGAAAGTAAACCCTCGTTTGTTCTTTCATTTCATTCACCCCCTCCTGGAAATTGGCCAGGCTCCACCAACCTACAAGGTAATACTCGAGTATACCAAACGTTCACCCAGGTCACCAAATCGCCCGACCGAGTCCGCTTCTGGCTCAAGTCGATCAGCAACAAGGGCAAGGGCCCAGTTCAGTCAAAAAGGCTTACATTCATGCGCAACTAGTATTTCAACATTTAATCATTGAAAATTTCATGTTTCATTTAGGTCGAGTGCGGTAAAGTACACGCTCGCCTAGAAAACTCGTTTTGGAAATCCTTGAAAGCACTTAACACATTATCAAACAGGAACACAAGTCATGAAATCAAGAAAAATATAGCAAACATGGAACACTCACCTATTTAAGCAAAATAATGCCCAAAGTATCCTCCTGGATAACACTCTCAATCGCCAAGAAACCCTAATAATAGCCAAGAGAAAATATTACAGTTAAACCCCTCCAAAGTTTAAGTGAACCAAAGAAAATCCAAATAACTACTAGTACAAAGTATAAGTATAGTTTTGGAAGTGAAAAAAGTACATTTAAACCAAAGACTATGAGTAAAATATTTGTAAAACTTATGCTTGCTCGTAAAACTTTGAAATCTCCATTTAAGTCGAAGTGACAAAGAAAACGTACTCCGAGCAGTCATTATTTTATTTCTCAAGGGTATAAATTCGGCCAAGTCCTTACTCAAGTTGCAAGTATAGTTCTCTAGTTCTCGAGCGTAAATTTGGGCAGCATGCCCTTTGTGTTTTCCTATTTCCAGCCATTTATGGCTTCATTATTTTTCTCATCAACCCAAAGGTATACACACAACAATCCAAGTTCAATAGCCATTCAATAGGCTTAAGACAATACAAGGACATAAATCAACTAATAACAAATGCGGAAATGAAGTTTACAAAAGATAGATTTGACGGGTTTTTACGGAAAGAACACATCTGAGGCTACGCTTATCAGATTGGTGTACAACTTATACCGTTTCAAAGCTAAGACGAAGGTCTACAACTTTCATGAAGGTCACTTAGTCAAATTGCCAGTGTAACCTGGTCAAATTCCCAATTTACAGAGCCAACTTCCAACTATACGGCTAATTAACCGTACTGCACTAGAATGGTCATATCTCAGGCTACCAAGGTCCGTTTAAGGTGTTCTTGTAGGTGTTGAAAAGATAAGACAGAGTACTAAAACTTTCATGTTTTGGTAAATGGATAAATTAGCACGGATCCTAGTGAATAAACATGATAAACTGGATGAACTGACTAAAACGGGACACTGGAAACATCCTAAAATAGTGAGGGTATTTTGGTCTTTTCACAAGATACGTTACTCCGATTGAGCTGAAATTTTGTAGGAACCTATAAAATACCATTCTATACAACTTTCATGTTTTATGCCAAGCCTAATTCAGCCTCTAACATGGTGAAATAAAACCGGACAGAATAGAGCTGAAATTTTCCAGAAATCTGGAATTTTGGGATTCAATGCTACCTTTCTTGATTTCTTGCTCCAATAATCACCACAACCACTTATATAAGCTTAAATACAACATATATCATCCATATAGCAAGGATAGGCAGCAAATTCCTCAAACCCTAACTCACATAAATCACCTTTAAATCATCATAACAACTTGTATCACCACTAATCCAACCAAAACAAGTATTATATAACAACTTAAACCAAAATAAAAGAATCAAAGCCATGGTTTAGCCTTATACCTCAACAAATGAAGCTTGCAAGAGTAATACTTCACCTCCTCTTGGAATTTTTGTTTCCCCTAGCTTCCCAAGGTCACAACTCACACTTTAATCGGTTTAGAATTTTGGTTCCTCACTTGGATGGTGCAAATCAAGATGAAATGGTGAAATTCTTGCTCTCTCTTTCTCTCTCTATTGTCCAGGCCAAACCAGAAGAAAATCAGGAAGAATGAAGCTAAATGGAAGATAAAAAGGCAAGACAATTGGTTTGGTCAAAGAGCCATAGGTGTGTGACACTTGTCACCACCAAAGCCTTCCAAATTTCTCTTTCTTTTTCCTTGCATTTTGGGCCACATATTTTGGTCACATGGCTGAGGATGAGGGGGGATATTTTGTAAAAATATCAAGGGTATGTGGTAGTAAAAAAGTGGTGATCAAGTTGTGGGTTCAATCGGTAGTGATCGATACCCGTCGGTTCGCACCGTTTTTTCTTAAATCACGCGTATTAGGGCTTCTACTTCCTATTCACTAACCTTTTATCATTGCTTCTAATCACATATTATTTCTCACCTAAAAGTCACTCTTAAACACCAAATTTGATCCTTACTCCATACCGAAGAATCACCCTTCGGAAAAACGTGAAAACCCTAACTTGCTCCAACTTGGAAACGAAAAGTGAAACCCTACTTTCTAGGTTCATTTGCACTTATTGTGGAATGATTGGGTAGTAAGGCTATAATAAATAAATAATTTCCAAATAAAGGGTATTTTTAAGAAAAACGTGAGGAATTTTACAATTCCAGTGATTAAAATTAGGGTTTCAATTAAAATATGAGGGATTTAAGAAAACCGGTTGGTCACAAGTAAATTAGGGTTTTTGATTAAAATTTTAGGGTTTCTAGTCTTTTTAAAACAAAATAAGGTTTTAAATCAAACCCAAAGAAATACACTTTAGTATTTTCTTTACAAACAACCTCCTAATTTTCGGGGTATCACACCTTTGCCACAGTCTTTGAAGTGCTAAAATGACCACCTGTTTCAAGGTTATGACAATGATATAAAATATTATGTACCTCATTTTCGGGAATACATCTACGCACCATACCATTGGCACAATGTTTATACAGCAATGGTTCCTCCCAAAAGTAACTTTTGACATCATGTAAGAATTTCTTCTTTTGATGGTAATTAAATCCCCTTGGAATCTCTCCACTTACCAAAAAATTAGCAATATCAGCATACCATGGAGAATTGATAATTGCTAGGACAAACTCATCCGGGAAATTCTCTTGAATAGGAACTTGATCCTTGACTGGAATATATTCTAGGCGTGATAGATGATCCACTACTAGATTCTCCGTTCCCTTTTTATCTTTTATCTCCACATCAAATTCCTGCAATAAAAGAATCCACCGAATTAGTCTAGGTTTTACATCTTTTTTATGTAGCAAATATTTAAGAGCCGCATGGTCCGTATATATAATAACTTTAGATCCTACTAAATAAGATCTAAATTTATCCAAAGCAAATATCACTGCCAATAGCTCTTTTTCTGTAGTTGCATAATTGAGTTGTGCCTCATTTAGCAACTTGCTAGCATAGTAAATGACGTGCAACCGTCCTTCTTTCTTTTGTCCCAAAACTGCTCCAACCGTATAATCACTTGCATCACACATCAATTTAAATGGTAGTGACCAATCGGGCGAAGTTATAATTGGGGCCGAAATCAATTCCTTCATCAACCTTTCAAATGCAACCAAACAATTGTCATCAAATTGAAAAGGGGTATCTTTACATAATAAATCACATAATGGCTTTACTATTTTAGAAAAATCTTTGATAAAACGTCTATAAAAACCAGCATGTCCTAAAAAACTCCTTATCCCCTTGACATTGCTTGCGGGTGGCAATTTTTCGATGACTTCTATTTTGGCTTGATCCACCTCAATTCCCTTGGAGGAAATCTTGTGTCCTAAGACAATTCCTTCTTTTACCATAAAATGGCATTTCTCCCAATTCAGTACAAGATTTGTTTCCTCGCATCTCTGCAAAATCAATTCCAAATTATGAAGACAATGGTCAAAAGATGAACCATACACAGAAAAATCATCCATAAATATCTCCATAATTTTCTCAATATAATCTGAAAATATAGCCATCATGCATCGTTGAAAAGTTGCAGGAGCATTGCATAAACAAAATGGCATTCTTCTAAAGGCAAAAGTGCCATAAGGACATGTAAATGTGGTCTTCTCTTGATCCTCTGGAGCTATAGCTATTTGATTATATCCTGAAAAACCATCAAGAAAACAGTAAAATTCATATCCAGCTATTCGCTCCAATAATTGATCAAGAAATGGTAGGGGAAAATGATCTTTTCTTGTTACCGTATTTAACTTACGATAATCAATACACACTCTCCACCCTACCACAAGTCTAGATGGAATCAATTCATCATTTTTACCCACGATTGTAGTTATTCCACCTTTCTTTGGTACCACATGAATTGGACTAATCCAAACACTATCGGAGATAGGAAAGACTATACCTGCATCAAGCCACTTAAGAATTTCATTTCTTACCACCTCTTTCATGTTTGGATTGAGTCTTCTTTGTGTTTCCACCACTGGTTTGCAACCGTCCTCCAATAAAATTCGATGCATGCATATAGAAGGACTTATACCTTTAATGTCTGAAATTGTCCATCCAATTGCCTTCTTATGCCTTCTTAGAACTCTTAACAACTTTGCACACTGCTCATCATCAAGGTCAGCACTAACAATTACAGGTAAAGTGCTATTTTCTCCAAGAAATTCATACCTTAGATGAGTTGGAAGTGGCTTGAGCTCTAACTTTGGAGGTTCAATTTCTGAAGGTTGTGAAAACCCTTTTCCTTGGCCAAGACTTTCATACAAATTACCCCTTTTATAAGGTGCTTGAAAATCCAAGTACTTGGCCAATTCTTCAATTTCTTCACAAACATCTTCTTGCTTACCTAAACTCATTAAACAATACTCAAGAGGATCTAAGTCAAAGTTGACTTGACTCATCTCTTGGGTTAGTTTATCAATTGTGCCAATAGAATAAGCATGATCGGTAAAAGAAGGGTATTTTTCCATTTCATTCAAATTAAATTCTACCTCTTCTTCACCTACTTGAAACTTAAGCTTGCCATTTTTGACATCAATAATAGTACCTGCAGTAGCTAGAAATGGTCTACCTAGAATAATTGGCATAGATATATCTTCTTCCATATCTAACACCACAAAATCCACTGGAATGATAAATTTTTGAACTTTTATCAATACATTCTCCAACACTCCCAATGGATATCTAATAGACCGATCCGCTAGTTGCAAAGTAATATTAGTGCGTTTAAGCTCATGCAAACCCAATTGTCTAGCCACCGTTAAAGGTATTAATGATACACTAGCACCAAGATCACACAATGCCTTAGAAAAATCAACGTTACCTATGGTGCAAGGTATAGAAAAACTCCCCGGATCCTTCAACTTCGGTGGTAGCTTATTTTGAATAATTGCACTACATTCCTCCGTTAATGCTATTGTTTCGCAGTCTTCCAACTTTCTTTTTCTAGTCATGATTTCCTTGAGAAATTTCGCATAAGACGGAATCTGCAAAATAGCATCGGCAAAAGGAATGTTAATGTGCAATTGTTTGAAAAGTTTAACAAAATTTTCAAAATCTTTATCAAACTTATTTTGCTTTAATCTTTGTGGAAATGGAACCGCAGGAGGTATTGGAATGGTAGTGGAAGATGATGGTTGCTTTTCTCTTGGATTCTCCCGACTATTTTTCTCCACAATCGCCTCTTGGTTCCTCTGCTTTTCTTCTTGTTTTTCATTCTCATCTTTCTCAATTTCCACCTTTGGAGGATCTTCTAATTGTTTACCACTGCGAAGAGTAATGGCTTTGACATGCTCCTTAGGATTAACCTCCGTTTTGCTAGGTAATTCTCCTTGATTTCGATTATTCAAAGAACTAGCAATTTGATCAATTTGGACCTCTACATTCCTGTACATTGTAGTGAGTTGATCCAGTCTCCCTTCTACTCGTTCAAATCTGTCCGAGGTAACCTTAGCAAGCTTTTCCACCGCCATCTCCCAACCAGGTTTAGTTTCAGTTTGTGGTTGCCTTGATTGGAACCCCGGTGGATTGGTTAGCCTTGGTTGATTTCCTTGGTCCTTCCATCCAAAGTTTGGATGATTTCTCCACCCTGGATTGTAAGTATTCGAGTAGGGGTTATTTTGAACATTACGATTGTAATTATTGACGAATTGTACCTGCTCAAAATCAACACACTCATTAGTATCATGTTCACCTCCACATATAGAACAACACGCTACATGTGCATTAGATGAACTTGGACCAACTCCACCTTGTCTACTTAGCAACTTCATCACATTATTCATTTGAGCACTCAGCATATTGAGAGTGTCCATTTCTATCATACCTGCGTGACATCTTGTATTACCTCTCTCATTGGCCCATTGGTAGTTATTTGCAGCCATTTCTTCTATCAAATTCTGAGCTTCTTGGGGTGATTTACCCATTAAAGCTCCACCTGCAGCTGCATCGATCATAGTTTTAGTAGAAAAAGCTAAACCATTATAGAAGGTTTGTATGATTAACCACTCCGGCAGTCCATGATGTGGACATTTTCGAAGCAAATCTCTAAACCTTTCCCATGCTTCATATAATGATTCACTTTCTAATTGGCTAAAACTAGTGATATCCATTCTTAGCTTAGCAGTCTTACCTGGTGGAAAATACTTATTCAAGAATGCTCTTGATAAATCATCCCATCCGGTGAAAGTATTAGAAGCATGAGAATGTAGCCAAAGTTTGGCCTTATCTCTCAATGAAAATGAGAACAATCTTAGCCTTATAGCATCATCACTAACTCCATTCATTTTAATTGTATCACAAATTTCCAAAAATGTAGCTAAGTGTGAATTAGGAACTTCTACTGCATTATGTGAGAACCCGTAATTTGCATTTTTTAGGTTTTCGCATTTTTCATGGCTTGTTTTCTGCATTTTCGTGATTAGGAAAAAATTTTAGATATTGTTAAGGAGCAGATATAGTTTTTAGATGATTTTTCTAGTATCGAATAGGTTTTGAGAAATTAAGAGCGTATACTGGATGTGGGACCCACTAGTGCGAAAAGTTCGGAAAAATTCGGCCAACTAGGTTAAGTTTTGAATACTGGAATTAAATTACCGGGTGTTATGAGATATTTAGAGGTTGCCAAGTGGATAGGTGTGAGAGAGACAAAAGTTAGGCAAACCATTAATGCAAGTGACATGTGTCACTTAGAGATTAAATTCTACTTTTGACTTACTATTCATGCTTTTACCATTTTACCAAAATAACTCAAAAATTTGACCCAAAAATTCCCACAAATATCAAGCTCATAGCCGGCCCTCATTAGAGAGAAAAGAAAAGAAAAGCTCTTCCAAAATTTGATCCAAACTTGCTCAATCTTCCACTCCTACCGTTTAATTTTGGTTTTGCTCCACAAAACTCCTCCACTTTGTGACAGCCCCACCTCTCCCTAAGGCGAACCAGAGGGTTCGGCGGGCCGCCTGCCCAGCTCTCGCCGGGACTCAGTCGTTCACTACATTCCTCAAACAGATTACAAGATAAAACTCAAATATTACATCAAATTCTCCAATAATTACATGTCAAAAGCGAAGCGGAAATAATTCTCAACTATACATAAAATGATTTCCAAATCCAAACTGTACAAAACATAGGCCATCCAGACATGTGAATAAGCACAACAAGACCTTCCTTCGCTTTGAGCCCTGTGGAGGGGAATAAAATATTTTTGGGGTGAGCTAGAAGCTCAGCGAGTAACCAGTAAAATCAGAAATCAAATATATTTCACAATAATGCATTTCGATCATTTCGATGATGTCATGATTCAGAGATCAAATGTCCGTTTATTGCTCTCGTGAGCCAGTGAAATCATAGTACTTGAACACCCAACGCTCAAACAGATCATTTAACATTAACATTAACATTAAGAGGGAGCCCCTTTTTGAGCTCCAGATGAACATGAACATAAACAAACGGAGGAGACGTTGGTGTTCAGCACAAGACTCCCCAAGTACTCATTTCAAGCCAAAACATGTCATGAACTCACATGCAAGCACGCATGATATGCAGTCGAGTAAATAATGCAAGAAACACTTCGTAAGTAACTTTGGAAACAGTTAGGGTCACTCACCTCCATGGCTCAGAAATAATGCAAGAAACACTTCATTGCCTTGCTCAAATCCAAGTCCTAGATCGCAAACTCAATGCAAACAAATCCCTTCAAAGTTCGGACAGCACTTCCCCTGAATTTGCTAACTTTTCCAGCCGTCATGGCTTCATGATTTCCTCATTCCAACCCAAAGGTACACACACAACAACAAGTTCATCCAATAGCCATTCAGCAAACTCCAAGTAGTACTAGTACAAGTCAAACTAGGGAAAAGTTTGGAAATGAAAGTTAAGCTCAAAACCAGAAAAAAACAGTTTTGACGTCATTTTGCGGTAATGGTATCAAAGGTGCTACGATTGTCGGATGAAGGTCCAATACCCACCGTTTCGAAGCTAAGAGATAGGGGTACAATATTACAGAAGGTCACTCAACCCAGTTTCGAGTGTAACCAGGTCAAAAATGCAAGAAACTATACCAGAATCACAAAAATAGATTCACAGAACGTATTCTAGAGGAAACATCATAACTCAGGCTCTCCAAGTCCAAATCCAGAAATTCCAAAACCAGCTGAAATATAAGAAACAGGGCTAAATTTCATCAGAAGACCTCAACAACCAATTCGGAAGCAATTCTAGCCAAAACAACCAATTACAGTCGCAAATCCCAATTTCGGGTAAAACCAGAATAGCAATAGTAATTTCGACTTTTCTCACTCTACGCTACTCTGATTGACCTGAAATTTTGTAGGCACCATTATAATGTCATTCCCTACAACTTTCATGTTTTGAGCTAAGGCCAATTCGGCCTCTATCTAGGACCAAAAATTTCGGACAGAATGAAGAACCAAGAACCCTAATTTTCCAGATTTCTTCCAAAACAGAATTTACTTGCAATCTTCCACTTTTTCCACCTTCTAGAATCATTAAACATCATTTCCAATCATCATACATAACCACATAATCATACTCATATTAAAACAGAAAAATCCCCAAAAATAATAAAAGTTCATCAATTCAACCACAACTCAAGATATAATCCATCAAACCATCTCTTTAGACATCACAAGTCTCTAATTTAGCATAATCAAGAACAAAGAAAGGATGGCTAGACATGATACCTTCAAATATCAAGAAAGGTGATGACTTAGGGATTTTTCTTCCAAAACAACTCCACCAAGAGCTTCAATCTTCCTTAGCTAGCAAGTTTTATGGAGTGATTTGCAATTTAATCGGTTGGAACTCAAGATTTGGACAAGAAATTAAAGTGCAAGATGATGGATTTTCTCTCTCTTTTTCTCTCAAAATTTCGTCCAAGACAAGCTAAAATGGAGAGAAATTGGGTCCAAATTGGTTTTAGTAAAGTTAGAAAAGTCTTGGTCAAAAGTCAAGGTCCAATGGTTTTGTGACAAATGGTCCTTTAGGATTTTATTCTTATCTTTTTGTCTCTCCAATACAAATATCTTAACACATTGTAAAATAATATCACTTAATACAAAATTCCAACAAGTTGTCAAAAATATAATGCATTTACCGCACTAGCGGGTCCCACGTCCAAAATACGCTTTTAATTTCTCAAAAACTAACCGATACTAGAAAAATCATTTTAAAATTATCTTTGCTCATAAACTTTATCTGGGGAATTTTTCTAACAAAGAAAATGTAGAAAACGCGGGCGATTAAATAAAATAAACCCTAGAAAATTAGAAAATTTCCGGGTTCTCACTCTTATTCTTTCGGGGCGTCACACACTTGGTGATTTTAAAGTGATTGGTGAAGTTGTTTGAAAAGCTAAGGTGACCAATAGCTCTCTCTCCCTTGTTTTAAAGGTAAGTTGTGAAGAACCACCCTCCTCCTTTAATTGATGCTTAAATCATGCTTAGTGGTTGTATGAGATGCAAATTTATGGGTTATTTCTTGATTTGTGGTTGAAATGATGAAGTTTTATTATTTTTGGAGATTTTTCTGTTTTAATATAAGCATGATTGTGTGGCTATCTATGATGATTGGAAATGGTCTATATTGACTCTAGGAGGTGGGAAAAGTGATTAATTGCAACCAATTTCTGTTTTGGAAGAAAATTGAAAAACCTAGGGTTCTTAAGGGAGCATTCTGTCCGAATTTTTAGGTCCTAGATACAGGCCGAATTGGCCATAGATCAAAACATGAAAGTTTTAGGGAATGACATTTTAAAGGTGCCTACAAAATTTCAGGTCAATCGGAGTAGTGTGGAATGAGAAAGGTCGAATTACTATTGCTGTTCTGGTTTTACCCGAATGTAAGAATTGCGCCTGTAATTGGTTGTTTTGGTCAGGATTGCTTCCGAATTGGTTGTTGAGGTCTTCTTATGAAATGTAACCCTGTTTCTTAGCTTTCAGCTGGTTTTTGAATTTATGGATTTGGACTTGGATACCCTGATTTATGATGTTTCCGCTAGAATGCGTTTTGTGAATCTGTTTTTCCGGTTCTGGTGTAGTTTCTTGCATGTTTGACCTAGTTACCCTCGCAAATGGACTGAGTGGCCTTCTTCAATATTGTAGCCTCTTATGTCCTGAATATATCTGCAAAATTTCCGGTCAAACGGATCTGTGTAGCTCGAGTTATAACCAAAACACTCGCACCTGTTTTGTACCCTGAAATTGTGTACGTTTTGAATTTCAGCCTCTGACCGTGCATTTTTCGGTTTTGATCCTGTACGATCTGGGTGTCGACTCCTTCATAAGGAATGTAGATCTTAGTTTTAGCTTCGAAACGGTATAAAGTGCGTCGAATTCCGAATTCCTTAGCTTCCGTTATGACGAAAACAAGATTGATCGTCAGAACTGCCTTTGATCTGGATAGTTCTGACGGGTACTTTGGCACTCAATTTTCGTTCTGTTCTGAATGGATTCAGGTCTTGACCAAAACATAAAAGTTTTATCCTTATGTCTCAGCTTTCCAATGCCTTTGGAATTTTATGATTTCGATTTGTGAGCTGGGAGGTATGGTCCATCCAACATACCCTGTTCGTCACTCTAAAGTGCGAATTTCTTGAACGATTTTCCATACTTTCGACCTATTTCTGTTCAGATCCGGACTTAGGTGTCTTCATGAAAATAGTAGCCCTTCCTCTTAGCTTCGCAACGGTACCTCATGTACCTTGATCCGACATTCCTAGGCTAACTTTTGATCAAAACGGTTTGAGAAGGCAGATTTGACCATTTCCGTTTGCCGTTCCGCGCAGGTGCGTGCACCCGTTTTGCCGTTTCCGCACTTGCATGTGCCGATTTTGCCGTTTTGCTTGTTTTAAGTTTGTTAGTAGCCGTTTGTGATATATTGTGACACAATCTTCAATTTCAGACGTTGGTGAGCTAGGTGGAGCCGGTGGGGCCTACTAGCTACTCCTCGCGGCACGAATTTCGTACTTTTGCTCTTTTGTTCGTTGTGTAAGTATTCAGGCCGCTCTTATGTGTTAGTTGCTTATGTGTTTTGATATGTATGAAAAGGGTACCTAGGCGAGGGTGTACTTTATCGCACTCGACCTAAACCCTAATTTACGCACACATTTGTATATGGCATATGTATATGAATCATTTTGGAACTAAACCCCTTGAGCTTGTGGCTCGGGGTGACTTTTGAATAATTTTGTGAAGTTTGTGAGTTTGGGGTTGATCTTCCGACCGAGATGGACTATTCGAGCCGGTCAGGGCTTGGTCGAAACCAGTCCAACTTAGTCTGAGGTCACCAAGTTTGTGAATCCGGTTCACCGAGAATGTGGACCAAGTTTGTGACCCGAGCTTGTGACTCAAGCTCAAGTTTGTGATTTCGTTCGCCCGGGCAAGTTTGTGAGGTGACTGGCCAGTGAGGGTGATAAGGTGTTCGGTGGGTGTACAAGTGAAGTTTCTACGGACCTTATTTATGGTCGACGGAGTGTCGACAGGAGATCACGCATGGCAAATGACTTGGCTTTGGAGCCACCTGTATCCTTATTATGTGATGTTACTTTTCTGCTTTTGCTTTACTCTTACTGTGCAACTGTTGTTACGTGAGATTTACGCTTTTGCCCCTGTTTACTTACTAAGCATATAGCTTACCCCTTTCCTTTTGTTTTCCTTAGCAGGGGCCGACGCGGGGACTTTTGACACATACACTAGTATAGTTAGGTTTGATTGTAACAGTCGGACAGTTAGGATGTTTGTTTTTGTTTTGGTGGTTTGTATAAGAACCCTCCATAGGGTCTACCTTCTGCTGGTTGTTATTCTAATGTATTAGAGTGGTTTGACTCGATACTTTTGAAGATGTAAATAGAACTCTTTTGGTGTTAGATATCTTGTGAATAGTATGCTTGTAGGTTTATTTAATTTTATTGTTTTAAAATTTTGAGTCCCGGCGAGAGCTGGGAAGGCGGCCCGCCGAACCCTTTGGTTCGCCTTAGGGGGAGGTGGGGTCGTCACAGTTGGTATCAGAGCCTGCTTCGCTTGGTCTCTGCGCGGAGTGAGCTTGGGCTGAGTAGTGAATGGGTATGAAGGATTAAGTGCTCGTTCGAGCATAAGCTATGAACCCTGAAGTGTTATAGGTCTTCAATCTTTCTTATGGTATCTAAGGACCATAGATAGGTATGTCGGGCAGGAATTTCGATTTGTAGATGGTTTACTCTGGGGACTGGCCAGCTCGAGATGTGAACTATCTTATTTCGGCTTCTCGTGCCCGAGTACTCCAGAATTGAGGCGATGCAAGCTACTAGGTATTTGAGCCTTGTATTTTGGAAACGAGCCTTGTATTTTGGAAACATGAACAGGCTTTGTCTGACCAGAATGAACACAAGAGATTAATGGACATCTAGTTTGGATAGTAAGTGACGTGAGAGACCAGATGGGCTGATACTGGGACGACTTCACCTTTTCCTTTTGGTTCGTCCGTATGTTACGACTACCTAACGTTAGTATATGTGCTCGTATATGTGCTTGTGTACATGGTTATCTGTCCAACTTGATATGTATTTGTGTACTTGCTTATCCGTCTTTTAATATGGCGTGTTATGTGCGATATGTTACTTGTGTAATTGGTATGATAGATTTTGTTCTTTTAGTCAATTTATTGCATTCATGCATGAAAGTACCCTTTTGGAAAGAAAAGAGAGAAAGGGAAAAAAAAAGGGACGTAATCGCGGACATGGTCAGAGCAGTGAAACAAAACGAGACCAAGAGTCAAGAGAAGAAAGGGAGGAAACAACAGCTGAACCAAACATGGACCAAGAGTGCCACTTGTATTCAAGACTTTATTATGACCCATTGTTTTGCCGACAGGCTACCATCTGAGGTCCAGCAATTCTGTGAGATGGCACGTTGGGTTGAGATGTATAAGGAAATCGCGGTTCTTCGAGACGAAATAGAAGTCCAAAAGAAACTTGTTGCATACTGGGAAGGGCGATGGAAGCACGAGTATTCAGAGAAAATTGAGCTCTTGCACAAGAACTTAGAGCTAAAAAGGAAATACGAAGGGATTTTCGAGGAGGCCCTTGAAAAGGCCCAACGAATCGAGAAGGCAAAGGCGCTGGTGAAAGCTTCCCAAATACGAAAAAGGGGTGCAGTGGGTAGCGTGAGTGAGGAACCTAGCGAAGCAATGGCACCTTCTAAAGTACGGAAAGTGAACCAGTTATTCCGGCCGCCATGGACATTGGGGGCGGTAAATGAAAGATTTATCAAAGGAAGCCAAACCGGACAGGGGGAGACTTCTCCGGAAAGCAAAAAGATGGCTTCCCACTTGACTTGTGACTATTGCGGGAAGGCCAATCACACCGAGAACGATTGTTGGAGAAAGTGGAGGAGATGTCTGCGCTGTGGGAGCGCCGAGCATCGAATTGCTCATTGTCCGATTAAAGTGCGTAAAAAGAAAGGAACCCAACAACCAACCAAGACCGACCCTGGACCGTCAAGTGGAGAAGGGACTGGAATGAAGAACCTCGTTTCTTCTGACTCTGAAGACGGAGAAGGTACAGGCCATTGGTTACTTTAAATTTGGAAGGTAAAATTTCGAGGGCGAAATTCTTTTAAGGGGAAGAGAGTGTGAGAACCCGTAATTTGCATTTTCTAGGTTTTCGCATTTTTCATGGCTTGTTTTCTGCATTTTCGTGATTAGGAAAAAATTCTAGATATTGTTAAGGAGCAGATATAGTTTTTAGATGATTTTTCTAGTATCGAATAGGTTTTGAGAAATTAAGAGCGTATACTGGATGTGGGACCCACTAGTGCGAAAAGTTCGGAAAAATTCGGCCAACTAGGTTAAGTTTTGAATACTGGAATTAAATTACCGGGTGTTATGAGATATTTAGAGGTTGCCAAGTGGATAGGTGTGAGAGAGACAAAAGTTAGGCAAACCATTAATGCAAGTGACATGTGTCACTTAGAGATTAAATTCTACTTTTGACTTACTATTCATGCTTTTACCATTTTACCAAAATAACTCAAAAATTTGACCCAAAAATTCCCACAAATATCAAGCTCATAGCCGGCCCTCATTAGAGAGAAAAGTAAAGAAAAGCTCTTCCAAAATTTGATCCAAACTTGCTCAATCTTCCACTCCTACCGTTTAATTTTGGTTTTGCTCCACAAAACTCCTCCACTTGGTGATTTTAAAGTGATTGGTGAAGTTGTTTGAAAAGCTAAGGTGACCAATAGCTCTCTCTCTCTTGTTTTAAAGGTAAGTTGTGAAGAACCACCCTCCTCCTTTAATTGATGCTTAAATCATGCTTAGTGATTGTATGAGATGCAAATTTATGGGTTATTTCTTGATTTGTGGTTGAAATGATGAAGTTTTATTATTTTTGGGGATTTTTCTGTTTTAATATAAGCATGATTGTGTGGCTATCTATGATGATTGTAAATGGTCTATATTGACTCTAGGAGGTGGGAAAAGTGATTAATTGCAACCAATTTCTGTTTTGGAAGAAAATTGAAAAACCTAGGGTTCTTAAGGGAGCATTCTGTCCGAATTTTTAGGTCCTAGATAGAGGCCGAATTGGCCTTAGCTCAAAACATAAAAGTTGTAGGGAATGACATTTTAAAGGTGCCTACAAAATTTCAGGTCAATCAGAGTAGTTTGGAATGAGAAAGTCGAAATTACTATTGCTGTTCTGGTTTTACCCGAATGTAAGAATTGCGCCTGTAATTGGTTGTTTTGGTCAGGATTGCTTCCGAATTGGTTGTTGAGGTCTTCTTATGAAATGTAACCCTGTTTCTTAGCTTTCAGCTGGTTTTTGAATTTATGGATTTGGACTTGGATACCCTGATTTATGATGTTTCCGCTAGAATGCGTTTTGTGAATCTGTTTTTCCGGTTCTGGTGTAGTTTCTTGCATGTTTGACCTAGTTACCCTCGCAAATGGACTAAGTGGCCTTCTTCAATATTGTAGCCTCTTATGTCCTGAATATATCTACAAAATTTCCGGTCAAACGGATCTGTGTAGCTCGAGTTATAACCAAAACACTCGCACCTATTTTGTACCCTGAAATTGTGTACGTTTTGAATTTCAGCCTCTGACCGTGCATTTTTCGGTTTTGATCCTGTACGATCTGGGTGTCGACTCCTTCATAAGGAATGTATATCTTGGTTTTAGCTTCGAAACGGTATAAAGTGCGTCGAATTCTGAATTCCGTAGCTTCCGTTATGACGAAAACAAGATTGATCGTCAGAACTGCCTTTGATCTGGACAGTTCTGACGGGTACTTTGGCACTCAATTTTTGTTCTGTTCTGAATGGATTCAGGTCTTGACCAAAACATCAAAGTTTTAGCCTTATGTATCAGCTTTCCAATTCCTTTGGAATTTTATGATTTTGATTTGTGAGCTGGGAGGTATGGTCCATCCAACATACCCTGTTCGTCACTCTAAAGTGCGAATTTCTTGAACGATTTTCCATACTTTCGACCTATTTCTGTTCAGATCCGGACTTAGGTGTCTTCATGAAAATAGTATCCCTTCCTCTTAGCTTCGCAACGGTACCTCATGTACCTTGATCCGACATTCCTAGGCTAACTTTTGATCAAAACGGTTTGAGAAGGCAGATTTGACCATTTCCGTTTGCCGTTCCGCGCAGGTGCGTGCACCCGTTTTGCCGTTTCCGCACTTGCATGTGCCGATTTTGCCGTTTTGCTTGTTTTAAGTTTGTTAGTAGCCGTTTGTGATATATTGTGACACAATCTTCAATTTCAGACGTTGGTGAGCTAGGTGGAGCCGGTGGGGCCTACTAGCTACTCCTCGCGGCACGAATTTCGTACTTTTGCTCTTTTGTTCGTTGTGTAAGTATTCAGGCCGCTCTTATGTGTTAGTTGCTTATGTGTTTTGATATGTATGAAAAGGGTACCTAGGCGAGGGTGTACTTTATCGCACTCGACCTAAACCCTAATTTACGCACACATTTGTATATGGCATATGTATATGAATCATTTTGGAACTAAACCCCTTGAGCTTGTGGCTCGGGGTGACTTTTGAATAATTTTGTGAAGTTTGTGAGTTTGGGGTTGATCTTCCGACCGAGATGGACTATTCGAGCCGGTCAGGGCTTGGTCGAAGCCAGTCCAACTTAGTCTGAGGTCACCAAGTTTGTGAATCCGGTTCACCGAGAATGTGGACCAAGTTTGTGACCCGAGCTTGTGACTCAAGCTCAAGTTTGTGATTTCGTTCGCCCGGGCAAGTTTGTGAGGTGACTGGCCAGTGAGGGTGATAAGGTGTTCGGTGGGTGTACAAGTGAAGTTTCTACGGACCTTATTTATGGTCGACGGAGTGTCGACAGGAGATCACGCATGGCAAATGACTTGGCTTTGGAGCCACCTGTATCCTTATTATGTGATGTTACTTTTCTGCTTTTGCTTTACTCTTACTGTGCAATTGTTGTTACGTGAGATTTACGCTTTTGCCCCTGTTTACTTACTAAGCATATAGCTTACCCCTTTCCTTTTGTTTTCCTTAGCAGGGGCCGACGCGGGGACTTTTGACACATACACTAGTATAGTTAGGTTTGATTGTAACAGTCGGACAGTTAGGATGTTTGTTTTTGTTTTGGTGGTTTGTATAAGAACCCTCCATAGGGTTCTACCTTCTGCTGGTTGTTATTCTAATGTATTAGAGTGGTTTGACTCGATACTTTTGAAGATGTAAATAGAACTCTTTTGGCGTTAGATATCTTGTGAATAGTATGCTTGTAGGTTTATTTAATTTTATTGTTTTAAAATTTTGAGTCCCGGCGAGAGTTGGGCAGGCGGCCCGCCGAACCTTTGGTTCACCTTAGGGGGAGGTGGGGCCGTCACACAATTACCTCCAAATTGAGATTGTTGAACCATTTGGACTAAGTGATGGTTTTAATCTCAAAATTGTTAGCATTTACTTGTGAGGACTCGTAAAAAACTATTATTTTATGCCTAATTTATGGCTTAATAAATTATTTAATTGGATTTTTGCCACGAGGAATATTTTCTAGTCTTATTAGACCTAAATACATGGTAATATAACTTCGTTATATTTTTAAAATGATTCGTTTCAAAAATTAATTTCCTGGAGCGCGTTTAGTAAAAATAGTGAATAGTGCTTGGAGATTTTATCCGCGTAGTAGCACAATAAGCTTGGAGTATTGGAGACTTGTACTATGGTCCTAAAATAGGTAATCTTATGAATAAATACTCAAGTGATAGTTAATAGTGCAATCGTTATAAGAATTTCTCGGAAGTTTCGCGTTATATCGTTAAAATTGACGGTACGCGTTTTCACACGCGCGACTTTATTTGAGGGACTTTAGACCCTTATCTCGGGACAATTAAGAGTGAATAATACTTACATGAATATAAATGCATTGGAGGTTCAGTGCACTAGTGAACCAAACGCGCTGGAAAATCGAAACCTAATCGCCGCCAAACGCGGCCCCTAATGAGAGTTGACTTTGCGTGGAATTTACACCCACCTTATTTCACCTTCTCTTGCCGAAGCTAAAGGCAAATCAGATTTCTCTCCATCTTCTCTTTCTCCTCATAGCCGACCCAAAACACCCTCCTTCCTCTAACTCCATTGCTTTTCAAATTTTCTGCTCACTAAATCTCACTCAAAACCCACCCCAAATCATCTCCAAATTCAACCAAACTTGCCACCACACCTAGTCTTGACACTTGAGGAGCATTTGAGCTGCAAACAAGGGCTGCGAATCACAGTTTTTCTTGCGGGGCGTAATAGAGCGGCGAAAATTCTGCTGAACATCAACCCAACAAGTAAGTAATGATCCACTCTTGAAAACTTGAAGTTTGGAAGCTATCTACCTTGTTATGTTCATGCATGCATTTGGTTAGCTTGATATGGATGTAAAATGTGATAGTGGGCTCTTTGTATTCCCACACTTGGGTTGTTGTTGCTGATTTGAGGATCAATGTTGGATTTAATGGTAGTTTAATGGTTATAATGATGAATTTATGGAGTGTTATTGTTGGGAACTCAAGTAGAGGTCATGACCAGAAATTGCCGAATCTGCCCCTATTTTGTTCGGCCATGATAAGGCCCATTTTTGGTGATTTATTGGCATGATCCTGATGTGTATATGTTATATTATGTGTGTAGAAATTTTCGTTGGAAAACATTAATGATTGGATGGGCAAATGAATTTATTCATGAACTAGCATGCTAGGAAAATTATTTTTCGGGTAAAAACTGTCCAGTAGGTCGTATGGTTTTGGCCATAACTCTGTCCTCGGTAGGTGCTCAAAATCAAGTTGCCGTGTGGCGTTTGAACTAGACATTCCTAGCTTTAATTTGAGATAAAATGCACGTTCTGATTCTTTTGTGAGTGATCCGAACCAAACGTTTTAAGTTAGCTGTCCTGGTCTCTTCGGATTTGCTGAGATAGGGCTTGTTGAGCAGAACTTGAGGCCCTCAAATTTTGAGCTGGTTGCTTGCCGAATTTCAGAACATTTCCTTCTGTGAACTTAGTACCGTGAATGTATTTCTAACGCCAAACCCATGCATCATTCCGAGTTAAATTGATTGAGTTGTGACTAAAACAAGAGGACTGCCCTGTTTTGGAAAAACGTAGTATTTGGACTGATTTGGGGCAAAACTTGGGAATGATTTTATTAATTGAAGTTCTTGATGCTCATCACTTACCAAAGGTATCATGGATGTGTCTTAGACCTTTGTTTCACAAATAAACCATGTTCGGATAGTTTTCTTGGTTAAACGATTTGAAATTGTGAAATGAAAGTCACAAGGCAGATTGCCTTAGAATTTTTCCTGAACTTTGGTTGACTAAATAACTACCTTCCCGAGGGTATTTTTCCCTGAAATTTGATAGAGGAATACCTTGCATATAGGAGTAAAATAATGCCAATTTTGGCACCAATTCAAGTTCGTTTCGATACCAAATTAAATTGCTAGTGTTGGAGGTTCAAAACTGGAAATTCTTCTTCAGTCTTGAATCTTCCTCAACTTTGAGCTACCGTATCTCGGTACTCGAAACTCCGATTCTTGATCCGCTTGTTGTTTAAACCTCACTTGTAACACTAATTGAGCCTGTAAATTTCAGAGGCCGGTTTGCAACATAGTGAATCGTTGCCGAATTTCAAAGTTGCCGAAAATCCAACTTTAATTCTGGCCTTGTACGCCGAAACCTGCTACCTTCTCAAGGCTCCATTTTTGAATACCTTCCACTTAGAGTTCATGGAAAAGTTATCTTTTAAGAACTTTTAGTACTTTCTAAGAGGTTTCCAACGGTACCAAGTTTTATAATTTTGGACCTACTGAGTGCAAGATCTGATTTTTTCTAAATTTGACGCGCAAAGCTGAAATTTGCTGATTTCTTAGAAAATGAAAATTTGAAAACTTGTTACTCCTTCTTGATGATAATTGATCGCTTTAAACTTGATTTCATGAAGGAAATCAGTTTTTCTTGTGTTAATAAAACCTCACTTTTGAACCTTTATTTTGAGTGGCTAAGGCTCTTGGTTTGAGGTATTGACTAGGCCAAATGA